>NC_086159.1:25985804-26288835 GCF_035149785.1 Candoia aspera
GGGGCTTAATAAAGCAGGCTTCCCCCTAGAGGGCATTAAATGGGAGATCCAACTGGCACCATTAAAAAGTAAGCAAAAAACAATTGAATCCATAGAGTCAAGAACACTGCAGTCTTCATCTGATAACACCATAAGAAGGAAGCATAGCATGTAGGAAGAAAGATTCAAGAGCAAAAGAATGTAAGAATTTATCTTACAACAGATGATGATGATGATGATGATGATGATGATGATGATGATGATGATGATGATGATTTCTGTGATACCAATTTCCTTTGATTTGGGCTTCAGTATACACATTTCTCACACATTTTTTTGCCGGATATCAATGGATTGGTATTTTTGTTGTTGTTGTTGTTTTATGGGTAGCTCACCAGGCTGATGTTCAAGACACCACTTGGCAGAGACTAGAAATGCTGATGTATTTACTAAATTTGGAAATGAAATATTAAGCCACCTGCCACTCCTAAATGCACTGTCATGTCATACATATGAAAGATTATAGCCTCAGCTGCAGTGTGAACAAGACATTCCTTAAAAAGAAAATTTAAAGTGAGACTTCATGTGGAACTGCTAAACACTGATTGTAACTATTTAGACCTAAATAAAGACAAAAGTATCCTGTCCGACTACAAGTTTTATTCAACATAATACAATCTTCTTTACACTGCACTCACCAATTATTGCTGTTGCAAGTGGATGCAATTTGCACCTAATATTCAATTATACCTCAACATAATAATCACATATTCAATGTTGCATAGTTCCATAATGATACCACTCATTACCTTTTCCACTGTACAGCTATATGCACATACCCCAGTCAGCTTAGAATAACTCTCAAGTGAGCTGAGGTCTAAAAGCTTATGTTATAAACATGTCGTTACATCTTTCTTATTCCTTAACACCTTTCATTTGTTTCACTATAGCAAACTAACATAGTTACCCCAAAGCATAAGCCCTGTTGCCATTGCACAGCTGTGATGGACAGAAGCATGTGAGGAGGGTAATGTCAGTAAATAGTGCCTACCCATAGGCAACAGGCACACTTGATCTGAATCTAGGATTTCCGTGCCCAAAGAGAGTGCTTTATCCACAGCACCATACTGATTTTCAAAGCTGTGAAGGAAACTGGATCTGGGCACATGCCAGGGAGCCACATTCTATTATAACTCCTCAACGTGTGCTCCCTCCATCTCTAACCATTTAGAGGCTTTCAAGTGCTCTAGTCATTAGATTTGAACTAATGGACTACATCGTTATTTACTGCACCTGAGATTGGCTTTGACAGCTACAATTTACATAGTACTATTTATGTAAAACATTAATAATTTTTGAGCCACTGTGCTGAAGCACAAGCAGCAACCATTCTTGCTCCAGCTTCTTTCACTCCATCTCTTTATAAGGTGGTTAACCAGAAGATGTTAACACTTAGTGAGAAAAATTGAACCAGTGGAGCTATTATCGAGTTCTATAATCTCTATGCCATTTAGGAACATAAGAAGATCCCTCCTTCCTCAAGTCAAGGGCACCATGACCACCATTCTCTGTCATGCAGGGGATAACCAAGTACATTCAAGAACCTTACAAATATGAGCAGGTGGTGATAACTCATAAGCATAATTTGTGTTTAAGGTATGTTACCTGCATATTTTAACTACTAACAGCCATGGACAGCCCAATCCACAAAAAATTGTTCTAATTCCCTTTTAAAACTATCTAAACTGGTGACTATCTCCACATCTTATGGTAGCAATTCCCATCTTTAATTATGAATGCTATAAAGAAGGATTTCCTTTTACTGTTCCTGAAAGACCAGTTGTGATTTCTGTGCTTAGTCTAGCATTCCCTGTCGAAAACAATGTGAAAGAAGTATTTCCAACATGGTGAGATTCATGGCAGATGTGATTGGAGATGGCTGGTTATCATGTGCCCAATCCATATTTTGTAAACAACTACTCAATACCATTAGATTGAAGTGGCTAAAATGTGAGCAGGTACCTTCTTCCTTTGGCCCATTTTTTTCCTCAGTATTGTCACCACTGACAGTTTGTGGCTGTTTAGAATTTTAGGCATTTTTCTTCAATCTTACTTGGGAAATGCTGGCATACAAGCCATCTGCTTTTTTCCATAGAATGTGAAAGATCCTTATTCAGTTCCAATGTACCTCCTTATCAAGGATGAGCCCTTGCATTAGCTTAACTTTCCCCCAACAGTTCTTAAAAAATAAAACAAGTATGAAGAGTTAGTCTGAAGAAACTTTCTAAATGAAGTTATTTAAATATGAGCTTATACATATTCTCAAGAAATGTTTCACTTTGCTCAAGTGTTTACAATGTTCCAAGCATTGGCACACTGCACAGTGCAATTGTCAAGCATATGCCCTTTCTATTTTAGATTGTTAATGGAAGAGTGAAGAGCCTGTGTTGGGAATGAATCAATAGATCTTGAATTTATTATGTGAAGATGGGTTTACTGCTTGCAGTGGAGAATATACTCAAAAATATATCCAGCCATAGAGAGTTCAGAATCCTTTCCATTTCAACAAGTATTTTCTAAAGTTCAACATAGTCCCACATTAACATACATTCCATCAATAGAACAAGGTCTGATTACCAAAGAATGCCTCTTAAAAGAGTGGTTACACAAAGTGGCATTTTGTATATAGGATGCACATTGGGTGACAAGTATGAAGCAAGAACCTAAAATCAAATGGTTTCGCTTTCTATTTACCCTTTGCTAAAGAGTGAAGATAATAAAACAATTGTCACTAACTCCAAACATAAATTAAACTCTATCAACCACCAGCTGATGTTGTTACAAAACCCATTACCAATACTGTATAATCAATGCAAGTTAGACTTGAATTATTTAATCTTTTTCTCCCTCCTTCCCCATTTCTCTTTATCTTTCTCACAAAATTATTATTTTATCTTGAAGCAATAGGTTTCTGAGGCCATTTCACTTCGATGGAATACATGACTGTCTTAAATGTCAATTGATAATAAATATTCCATAAAGAGCATGATAAATGTTATAGGTTTAAACCCACTGTGGCATTCTATTAATATTTCTAAATTACAGGCACATTAGGACATTAACAGAGACAATGGGAGTAATAAATTCCCAAGGAAGGCTGAACGAGTTATCTAGGAGATTTTTGCTAACTCTTAAATTTGTGAAAGTTCAAAGAAATGGCCCTAGGTACAACATTAAAACCAGCAGGATGAGACAGTCCAGTTATCAAATGTTGAACTACATATGACATGGAAGTTCCAAAGCTGGAATTCTAACCTCTTATTTTATGAAAAGCTATCAGTAGCTTCTATCATAGGAATCTCCCATATCTCATACAACTTTCTCTTCTTTTCCTCCAGGTTTATTTGCTTTAAGTGGTACTTCAAGGGGCAGTGACATTGGTGTAAGTAGCCTGGCCTCTGTTTTATATTCCCCATAATGACTTGCCTATCTGTGAGACCTGAGGCATAATAGGAAAATGGCAACTGCAACAAAGTTAATAATAATAATAATAATAATAATAGTACAGAACATTTGGAGGAATTTCTGCAATTCATTTTTTTTCAAAGAGAGGGATGAGAAAGTTAAACCAAAAAAATAATTCAGGAAAAATATTTCATCAAAGAAAATTAATTAGCTCAGCTTCAGAAAATTTGCTTTAATTTAGTATGTTTCTCATTCATCAATGCCTGTGCCGACTGAAAGATATATATGTATGTTTTTCATTCTTCAAAGAATAGTCACCCACTGAACTCCTACAATTCTCAAAGCAATTAAAAAAAAAACCTCTGGACCCCATTCAAGTTGTAGGTAGCAGAAATATTTCACACTAAACAGAAGAATTGCAGTGCTTCCTTTCTGCATTTATTTTAAGCTGAGAAAACAGCTAGCTTCTTGGATTCCATGGAAATGCAGGACATTGCCATTTCTCCTGTAAACTGATAAGCAGAGTTGATAAGCCTAGCTTTCTTAATGATAGATTCTCATCATTTTATCAACCTATGAAGCATGAAGTTAAGGACTTTTCCCTTTTCAGTGCCAACAAAGGGCAACTGGGAACATGTTGTAGCAAAAGGGTTTCCTTCTTTACCTTAAATAAATATAGATTATTCACATAGGACAGCTTTGCCCAACCTGGGCATCCTCCAAGTATGTAGAGTTCAACTTCTGTACAAACATGTTGTCAAAAATTGTGGGAGTCTAAGACTACACATGGGGTGGAGGAGATTGGGGCAACCAGGTGGGAAAAGCTGATGTTCTTGGCCTTATTTAACATGCAGCTCTTTTTATTTTAGGGTAAGCTATAGGCTTGCAGGTATAACAGAGGAAAATGCATCTTTTCTTCTAGAAAATGTAGTGTTTAAATCACTGGATTTTCCCCATCAGTTTAGAATGCACCTGAAACTCTTGCAAGCATTCTCTTCTTTCTGAGCTCCATGCTCAGAGTAATGGAAAGAATGTCCTACAGCATGGGACAACTTAGCTTATAATTTCCTTTCTTCCTTCCTTCTGCTGGTTTCTCCATACAGTCCTTCATGTTACAATGTTTCATGTTACAAATCCCATCATCTTTGCCTGAATTCATGGTAGCTGCAGATGATAACAGCTGTAGTCCATCACATCTGGCAGAGTGTACAAGATTGAGGAAGGTTTTGCTCTTCTTTATCTAGACTAGAGAAAAATGAAGATAAATAAATAAATACTAAAGGAAGACTTAATGGCGATCTTTGAAAAGGACCGTTATGCAGAAAGAAATATAGCAGACTTGTTCTAGAAACAAGGAACAGAAAGGATTGTAAGGAAGCACGTTTTGGTCCCTTAATAGCAAGATGAGTTCAACTACCTGGAGCAACAATAGTCCCTCCTCTACTACAGATGTTTAAATAGAGGCTGGATGGCCATTGGTCAGCAATGCTGTCAATTCATTCTGCATTACAGATCCCATTTGGCTTTGAGCAGGAGGTTAGAATAGATGGCCTCTAAGATTACTTCTAATAGAATCATAGAATGTAGATTTGGGTGGATCTTAAAGATCATCTAATCCAACCTGACTAGTGCAGTGACTACAGTGTCCCTGACAGATGGCCATCCAGCCTTTATTTAAACACTGCTGAATGACACTTACTATTAGGATTTTTTTCTGGGTGTCCAGCTGAGATCTATTGCCTTGTAATTTACACACATTGTTTCTTGTCCTGTCTTCTGGAACAATTCTGCTCTGTCAGGTTGAACATTTCATCAGCAAATCTAACCCACGTGGCAGTGTCTTGTGAATTAAGATTGCAGTACAAGCCACTTTCGGTTACCTATAACTAAGAGTGAGTTACTTTTGTCTCCCAAAGGAATGTGATAAAAGCAGCATGGTAGACATCAAAAGAAGCATTGATACAGATAAACTAAGGGCCCTAGACTGTATGCTTATTATCCTTGGCCTTTTGCAAGAGGTCAAGAATCATAAAAAAAAAAAACCCTAAAAAGCAAATATATACTACAAAGGAGAGTAAATCCACATTATAAATCTTATAGTGTAGGGTGGGGAAATCTCTTAGCCATCTCTGCAGTCTCTTCTTTCCAATGATAGGGCTGGCTGAAGAAAGAGGGACTTTGCAGAGTGCATATGCTAATTTGCATATTTAGAAGTAATTATTAGAGTTTAAATAAAGCACAGTATATCTCAATATAGTGGCCATTAAGCCAGATACTACCACCAAGTGTTGGTCTCTGCTCTCCATCAGTAGGCTTTTCTTTTTCAACCAGACTTGGACTGAACAGCCCCTTAAGCAGAATGCACGATTATCCTACATCTCATCACCTAGAGAGGGGTCTTGTGCAAAACTAGTGGATGTGTCTAAATCAGTGTTGCTCAACCTTAGCAACTTGAAGATGTGTGGACTTCAACTCCCAGAATTCCCCAGCTAGCATGCTGACTGGGGAATTCTGGGATTTGAAGTCCACACATCTTCAAACTGCCAAGGTTGAGAAACTCTGGTCTAAATCAATAATCCTCTCCCTCATCACTACTGCTAGAAAAGCAAACTCTTTTTAGCAAGAACTATGATTATCTTACTGAGGGGTGGGCAGGAATAATTGTTTTCACTTGCAGAATGTAGCCAAGGAGTTTCTGTCTCTTCTTCATAAAAACAAAACAAAAACAAAGCTGTCCATGTACTCACTCAGAAGGTGGGAGGTTTTTGCTTCTTTTCTAAAGAAAAAGAGAAACAGCATCAACTACCTCCTAGAAAACAAAGCAATCACTGCTATTCCACTTTGAACTTTTAGACTAGACTATGGTTACTCAGAGCATATATGGCTTCTTGTTCTTTCCCCTCCTCCTTCAGGAAATACAATCCCTGACCATTTCTAGGATGAGAACTTGCTACCAGTAAGCAGAAGTCTTTTCCCCTCAACTTAAAAAAAAGTAAGGTAACTACCCTCTTTCACTCTCCCTCCCTTTTCTTTTAACTATTCACCACCTGCAACAGCTTTGTGGTAAAGGATCAATTCTTCTTCAATTATCAACTTCAAGATGACTAACACAATAACTCAATTTATCTCCTAGCTGGAGTTTTGATAAGGACTGCATTCAGAGAATAAAGACTTTTATTCAGCTGTAAGGCCCATTATATAAAATTAGGCTTAGATTTAGGAACATGTTTATAGGATTACAGGCTTCAGGGAGGAACACATGGCAAAACATGTTTCCATTTCAAGAAGTCCCAGGTTAAGTGTCTGGCATCTCCACATAGATTTGTGGAAGTCCTTTGCTTCCAGTTTTTATAGTCCTGAGGTAGAATGTTGCTGAGCTATGATTCCCAACATCTACGGGCAACATCTGGCAGGCAATGTTCCACTCACCCTGTGTAAAAGCTTAGTAGTTAGACAAAGGTTCAAACTCAGCATAAGGCAGCTTCTTCTGATTCAGTGAACTGACATATATGAGATTACATAGTCTGGTTGCAATCTTGTGCATATTTATCTATAAATAAGGTCCACTGAACACATTGGAACCAGTTTGGAGTAAACATACAAAGTATTTTACAGTTGTATAGTTATAAACATTCTATTATACCTGGACTATAATATATTTATTTCTTTTCCTGCACAATAATTTCATAGTCCTTGGAAAAAGCCAACTGTCTTTCATCTTATCAGGTGTGTTTTATTGCCATCTGGTTACACAGTAATTTCAGCCCAAGCTTTACAAAGAATCATATGATGGGATATCAACTCAGCAGTGGTCAGGTAATTGGGCAAATAAGGTATTGTCTGTCACAGGATAAAAATCACAGGATAAAGAGAGTGAATAGCAGCAAAGGAAAGGGAGTTAGAAAGGTAACATTTGAAGGTAAGGAAAAAAATTCTGGAGAATTTACACTTTTTTAAAAAAGGGTTATAAAAATATATCCTTAACTAAATTTAAAGAAGAGCAATTAGAAGGAATGGGAGAAAAGGTGGACCTCTCAAGTTCTTTCTAATGGATCTCTAACATTAACTGTTGGGATATTTCCTAACCAGATCTGTTCTTCTAGGGAAAAGCAAGATTTTTCCCCCCCTCAGGCGTCCTTGATTTTATTGCTGTTGCCATTTTATGAAAGATTGTTCACAAGGCAACAAACTCTTAAAACTTTAGGGATCATTCCCTAAGATTTGCAGAAAGGAACAACCAGTATAGTTCTAAACAAGCTTTGTTTTTTTATATTCAAGGTTTTCAAATGCCAATATTGATGATGAAAAATATTATTTAGCTAGACTGTTTCTAAAATTCTATTGGTCCAAAAAGAAAATACTGACATTTGTATGCAGATTGCCTTCAGAAAGCAAAAACAGAAAATAATAATTTGGACGTTCTTTCGTAACCACATAATAGCAAGCATTTATTTGATGGGCCTTTCAGGGAAGATCCTGAATCTCCAAAGAAAGACACTTCTCCTCTTGGAATTAAGATGAGAAAATGAATCTATGAAGATGCTTAAAACTTTTTAAACTGTGAAGAGAGGGCACATTTTAATATAGGTGAAGCTGAACACACTTATTTCAATTCAGCATAAAATTATTGCTCATGAATTAAGAAGATTTCTAAACTTTGTGGAGAATTTCCAAGAGGGAAGTGGACTTTTTTCTTCTTGTTTGGTCTTTTGATTGTTTGGATAGAACTCAGGAAGTAGAGAAAATCAACATCTACTTGCCTTTTCCTTGCATAAAATGAACGGCCAAAAGAATATGACATATACCAAAAATATTTTGTTTACTATGGTGGAATGAAGATGAACTGCTCCAAGGAATGTGACAAGAAGGAGAAGCCTATTTTGTCTTTTTCTATAGAAGCAATCTTAAAAAATCCATCTACTGAGGCTTGCCTCCACAACACGATGGCCTGCAATAGCCAACCTGAAGTAGCTCAAAACTTCAGTTCTAAGCCACTTTTGGACAGGTGTAAAGGTAGGAAATTTGTTCTAGTTTATGACACATACGAACCTTCACTCTCTTATGCCTTTGCATGATTTTTAAGTTGATTTTTTAAAAAAATACACCAACCTAAAATGTATTGAATTCATATTTCAGCATGGTTCTTAATGTTTTTCAACATCTGACTTCTATGAAAACTTTAAGCTTGCTTTATGGTACATTAGGAATATAATGTATAACATTCTGGGCACAATAAAATGGAATTAAAGTATATTTTCCATATAAAAAGTGGTGCCATAAATTGCCAGATTTGCTTTCCTGTTTTTTATTTTTTATTTTAATAGACAGATATGTTATACTCTTAATAAAAACACAATGGTGAGAAATTCAGTAGGTGTTTTTATCCAGGATATATGTGTTTGTGTGTGTGTGTGTGTGTGTGTAAGCTTAAAGTAGGGCAAAATGCAAACTTTTTTTTTTAAGTGCCGTATGCCCTTTTCTTTTTAAGGACAATTTGCTATCATATTTTTTCTAGGCTAAATTTGAACGAATTGGGTTTATGATATCCTTTCTTTAAAGGGTTATGTCCTAATGTCACATCCAGAGCTTTAAACATGTTAGTTTGTTGCTGTACAAATGACAAAAAAGGCCCTCTGATAGGTTTGTGGCAGAAGTGTTTGTGAGGCAGTATTGATGATGATGATAATAATAATAATAACGTGGTGTTTTTGATCTCAGAACATGTTTCCTAGATCTGTCAATATGCAGCTTTAAAAAAAAATCCATACTAATAACTTGTAGAGAGAATTCCCTTATTTAACATAGTGAATACTTCTATTAGTTATATGAGGATTGACTTAATTGCTTGTGGTTTCCTCTGTTTAACATGTAACACCATTTACCCATCCAAAACTTCCATTTGCCCCAGCATGATTAATGGTCAGAGATGGTCAGTGTTGCAGTTCCAGACATGCAGAAGACACTAGCTTGGAAGAAGCTGGTATAGAGGAAACTGGATAGTCCAACGTGTGGAATGTGATCATTGCAAATTTCAGTACAAAATAACTTGACCAGAAAGTGCTGGAACAATACAGAGATTAGAATATAGCTATCCATCAACTTTTACACCTTTAGATGTTACAATGCTGTATGTAGCTTAAACCTGCCTCAAAAAAATGTTTTAAATGTATATGTAGAGGAAATTCATATATAAATCCAATATACAGGTATATCTTGAAATAACATATATTCAAAAGTACTTATTTAAATATATATATATTTATCTATAAAATGTATATGCATATTTAAATTTTAAAAAATACATTACTGAATGCAGAAACAGGATAGAAGAATCTTGAGTAAAAATAGATATACCCCAGAAATAGATCAATTCACCCTCATACCTAGAACATAAATTGATCCATTTATCTCTCAATAGAGATCTATTTATTGGCCATATGCAAAAAGCCCAATACAATCTTACAAAGAGGAAACAGAATGGTCTGGCACGCCCAGATTGATGTGGGATGGGGATAAAATGCAAGTTCAGATAGCTATTTACCTTTCACTATAAAATTTAAATAGCCATCCATAATGGTAACTTCTAAAACAATGTAACAATTCAGTTTTCTTTTAACATCTCTCATGAAAGAGAGATCACATGCAAATAGCTCCATTGTTTTGCCATGCTTTTCATTAAGTAATATGGGAACCCTACAAAATGAAGCAACTACTTGGCAGGTAATACATAAAACATAGATGTATTAAAATACATCTCCAATACATAGCTGTCCAACTTCTGATTGAAGTCCACCCCCTCCCTAGACAACTGGTTCCATGGTTAAATAGTTCTTCCTGAAGCTTAAGTCCATTATTCCTGCCTTCTGAGACAATTGAGAATAGATGCTGACCTTCAGTTGACACACTTTTAGGTATTTCAAGAGTGCCATCAGACACTCTTGATAACGTACTTCCCCTACATTATCCTAGGCAAAACATGCTTAGTTTCCACAGGATGAAACAGGAAGGAATAGAAAGCAGAAGGGGATGGGGTCTGATATTGTATCTTCTCATTATGGGCTGATTTGAAATCTGAAAGTTCAAACCACTTCATGTCATGTAGAAATTGCACAAGTGTTAGTCTCTTGAAGAGCCCATAGCCAACAGGCACACATAGAGAAGCAGTTGCACATTCTTTATGAGATAGCGTATAAACATTGTAGCAACTAAACTGGAAAGTCTGAACTAATCCCCAGAACTGAAGATGTACTTGAAACTGCTGTGCTTGTTCTGACACAACACTTTACGTGCACAAAGCACTATACTACAATACTGGCTAAACAAGCTGTAAAATGCCAATTTTCTAATGAAAGTAAACCTGAGTCCCCAAACTCCTGATAGCTATGTAAAAGCTTGTATTGTTAAGGGAACAGTGTGAATTACCTTCATGCCACAAGAAAAGAAATATATACAATTAAATTCTACTTCTGCAAAATGTGCATTGTTACTGACACTGTTGGGAATGGGAAGCAGACACATCTCTTTCCCAACAGATGCATTACGTGGTAATAATAGAAATCACATTCCAACATTTTAGGAAGATGTCAGTTGAAGAAGGACACCATAGATATTTCAAGCCCATTTTAAAATCACTTCAAAAATATTGAAAATAAACAGTGCAGTTTTCCATTATTTAAATTAGGCTGCATATCTCCTTCCCCCAACACTTCCCATGCTTTGAAGTTCTAGAATGCAATTAAATTCTAAAAGTGGAAGAGATGTGTGGGATAGACCATACTCCAACTTTCCCCAAGCTGGAGTACCGGGTTGCTTCCTGATATGCAGGTTTCAATTCCCAGAATTCTGAGCAATGGCCATGCTCTTCTGGTTGAAAAGTGCCCAAGGCAGGGAAAACATCCATAGCCATTAAGAAACACTCATGGTAATTTTATACAATCATTCATTTAACTCTCTATTCTTCAAACATTTGTCACCTTCTCTAAAAACAAACAATGCTAGTATTGTTTAATTGTTGATTACATCCACTGTCATCTAGGCACTTGAACAGTCCTATCTTAGTCCAACATTTGGTTTCTCAGAGTTGCCCTTTGGATGATAACAAGAAGAAAACAGAGACATGCCTCTCTCCAGCTATTGTTCCTCTGCAATTCAGAGGCATGCTTTCCCTAGCCTGGACAGGATATTGAGAATCCAGGACTAATATCCCTTGATAAGCCTGTCTTCCATGAATTTATCTAACTCCCCTTTTAAAACCATCCAAGCTCATGATTACCACCATTTCTCATGGGTAATGAATTCCATAGGTTAATTATGTATTGTGTTAAGAATTACTTTCTTTTTAGCTGTTCTAAATCTCTTTCCTATCAGCTTCATTGGAAAACTTCATTGGATGCCTTCACTGGTCCAAGAAAGATAAAAAGTTATCCCTGTAAAATGTCCATGACATGAATAATCTTGTCCCCTCTCAGTCTCTTTTTCTTTTCTATGCTGAAGAGTCTCAAATTTTCTAGACTTTTCTCATAAGGCAGGTGTCCTCTTCTGCTTTTTTCTAGCTCTATTATATTCTTTTTCAAATGTGATGACTAGAACAATATGCTGCATTCCAGATGCCTTAACACCACTGATTTGTTGTCCTTTGTACTTTCCATCACTTTCCTGGAGATCCATAGCATGGAATTTGCTGCTGTACCCTATGTTGATATCTTTACTGAGTTACCCATAATTCATTATGACCCCCAGGGGCCTTTTCCTAGTTAGTTACAGACTGCTCAGACTCCAGTTATGGAGTTTTGAATACAAAAAATTAGTGGGGTGCACCAATATGCATTAATTTGCATTTACTTAATTGAACCCCCATTTGTGCCCAGCCAGAATTAAAAAAAAAACAGCTCACTCCATTAGCTAAACAATACTCCTTAATCACAGTTGATGAGACCTAAAAACTTACCTGCTTCTTCACAAAATTCCCATTATTTTTTGCCCTTCTTTTTGCAAGCTCCCACAACAAGTTGGAGTAAGTGTGAAGTATCTGCCGTTCAGGATAACTTATAACATGAAACCCAGCTGGGTGACTTTGGGCCAGTCGCTCTCTCTCAGCTCAACCCACCTCACAAGATGGCTGTTGTAGGGGAAAATAGGAGGAAGAAGGAGTATTAAGAATGTAGGCTACCTTGAGTTGACCAAAAAAAGGCAGGATGAAAATGAAAATAATAAATACATAAATAAAAAATACATAAATAAAAAATAAATGAAATAAATAAATGAAAATAATAAATAGCTCATAGCTTCTAGATACATTAGACCAGTGTTTTGCAACCTTGGCAACTTTCAGATGTGTAGACTTCAACTCCCAGAATTCTGGGCTGGCTGGCTGGGGAATTCTGGGAGTTGAAGTCCACACGTCTTAAAGTTGCAAAGGTCAAGAAACACTGCATTAGACTATGATACCAAATATTTCCAAGTAATGGCTTTTGGCAATCTTACAGTCCAAGGAACAGATTTGAAAAGCCACAGGAGAATAAGTATAAGCATTTTTGGTATCAACTATTTTTCAGTGATATATCTTAATGATAGAATAAAATAGTCACTGAAGAAGGCTATCCTTCTACTAGTATAATTCAAAACCTCTTTGAGTCTTGTGGGATTGAGCAGCATACAAACCAGGGCCACAACTGGGGGGGGGGGGCAAGTGGGGTATGTGCCCCGGGCGCCGCGCTGGGGAGGCACCAAAATGAGCACTGGGGGGGGGGCACCAAAATGGGTGCGGAATCCATGTTTGCCCCAGGTGACAGAGACCTTAGCTGCGGGCCTGATACAAACTGCAATAAGTAAAAAAGTACATACTGTACATACATAGTAAAGGTAAAGGTTTCCCTTGACATTAAGTCCAGTCGTGTCCGACTCTAGGGGGCAGTGCTCATCTCCATTTCAAAGCCGAAGAGTCGGCATTTGTCCGTAGACACTTCCGTGGTCATGTGGTCGGCATGACTACACGGAACGCCGTTACCTGCCCGCCAAAGCGGTACCTATTAATCTACTCACATTTGCATGTTTTCGAACTGCTAGGTTGGCAGGTGATACATACATACATACATATTATATTCCTGTAAATAAAAGCAGTTTTGTCCCAAGCATCCTTTCTGGAACCAAGGCTCTAATTTGTGTGGCTGAAATTCTGCCATTGAATTTCATTAGCAGCTTCTCAATATGCTTTGAGACACAAATGAGATGGCCACCCATGTTCTAATATTTAACAACAACAACAACAACAACAAGGTTGCAGCCTAAACCAGGGTACCTTGGATCTTTGGGCCATAATATAAAATACTTTATATTTCCCCCATTAAAAGAGAAAGAAAGAAACATGCTCAGATCTGGGTTAACTTCTAATAACTACATAGATGAGATCATTTAGTTTTCTTGGCAGCAATACAGAAGTGATTTGATGCTGTCTTTTTCATGGAAGCTTTTTTTTCAACATCCCAGTCTAGCCTAGAGCCCCAGTAGTTTCCCATCCAAGTATGAAATGGGTCCAACTTGCTTCATTTTTCAAGATCAGCCAAGCAAGGTCAGTTAGATGGTACACCAGCTGTAGGCATCAAATAATATTAAATGTCTCCTTTGAGTCAATCTCAACTTTTCTTCCATGAAGTTTTCCTGACAACAGCATGAAAGAAGTTTGCCACAGCCTTTCTCTGGGATATTTTTTCAACTTCCCAGTTTAAGCTATAGCCCTGGGTTTGACCTTGGTTAGTTGGGGAGAATCAGCCATGGTTGGCTAGGTTCTGCCCTTCATGCTTTATACTTAATGCAAGAACTGAGATTCTAGAAGGCAATTTGTGAACTATCAGAACAAAGTTCTCTTCAGCAATAAATTGAGTTCTTCTGCTAGATGCTTGACATCTATATTGCTGTGAAATATGCCTTTGGTTACAGCCATTTGCAGCTCACTATCACATTATGAGAGATGTTTGTCATTCATATTATTATGCAGGCCCACAGAAAATTTTCAATGTACACCTTAAAGTTGGAATATGTATAATAGCCCTTAAAGTTTTATGCTCGTGCCTTACTTCAAATAGCTTCTCTATCTCAAAAGGTCTACTCTTAACTCTTTACCGAAGAACTATGGCCCCACATTTTGCATCTGGCTATCAGTCATTAACCTTTCTGTGAAATAATTTTGCCTAAAGTGAATTCACCTATATTACTTACATTTTCTCCCGGCATCTTACTGCATATGTAGATGTTGAGGCAGTTTGAACCAAACCTTGAAGCCATTTCTCAATCGATTATTAACAGTTCTCTCAGCCTGCACCAAGCTAAAATGTCACCATTACTGGAAGTCAAATGCTACATTTACCAAAGAAAATATCATTCTGCCTCCAAAGCCCTTTTCTCACCCCCATTTTCCCATTCTTAACATCTCATCTTTTACCTGTTCCACTTCCCACTTTTCCTCAGAGAGGCCATTCTAAGGATTTCAACAGGGTTAACTTCTTACTTATTTTTATAACCCATAGAAGTAAGTGACTAAAAATATTGAAGAGACTGGTATCTTAATAATGTGAGAAAGATTTGGAGGGTCATATGGGAAAAATTTCAGGATGTTTGCATGTTCTATGGTCACTCTAATTTATTAGAATTGCCATTTTTAATATATCTTTTTTGCATGAATGATAAGCAGAAATTCAAGCACCAAAGCATTTAATTGCATAGGAATACTGTATTTACCATAAGAAAAGGCTATTTTCCCCTAGGGAATATACTTTTAAAATGGGTCAGTCTTGTTAGATTCACTAAGAGTCAATGGAAGCACAGCAGGTTTTTTTTCTTCTGTCTAACCTTTTTATACTGCAGTGGGATGGGGGTAGTGGACTTACAATCAGGGACATTTGTAAGCATTATAATTACCAGCTTTCCTCAGATGAGGACTATGGTTCTCTTACTGAATTGGATGGTTCAGTCCTTTACAGGGACATCCATGGGGGGGCGGTGTCAAGATTTATTTATTTATTTGTTTTATTTATTTATTAATCAAATTTATCGCCACCCATCTCCCAAAAGGGACTCTGGGCTGTTTACAATAAAACATAAATAAGAAAAATATAAAACTGTAAAATACTATAATACATAATAAAATAAATATGATAAAAACCCCAATGGCTGGAAGTTCTCTGTGATTTGCAAGCAGAGCAAGGTCCTTCTAAGAAATTAACCATCCCCAGGAATGACTACTCTCTCTCCCGCCCCAGGCATGATAACAGAACCAGGTCTTTAGTTGTTTCCTAAAGTCCAGGAGGGAGGGAGCCGATCTCACTTCCGGGGGAAGCATATTCCAAAGGGCAGGGGCTGTTGCAGAGAAGGCCCATCTCCTGGACCCAGCCAGATGGAATTCTCTTACAGATGGGGTCCGTAGCATGCCCTCTCTGCATGACTGGGAGGGACGGGTTGATATGATGGGGAGGAGATGGTCCCTTAGGTAACCTGGACCCATGCCATGTAGGCTTTAAAGGTGATAACCAACACCTTGCATTGGACCCAGAAGCATACTGGCAACCAATGCAGCTCGCGGAGCAAAGGGGTTACATGTGCTGATCTTGGGAAACCCATGATCGCCCGCACAGCTGCATTTTGCACCAGCTGTAGCTTCTGGATGCTCTTCAAGGGTAGCCCCATGTAGAGCGCTGCATGTTCATGGCTATCATGTTGAATTTTTTGGCAGACATATATCACATGTACAGGTAGTCCTCATTTAGCGGCTGTCTTTTTTAGTGACTGTTCACAGTTACGACAGTAATGGAAAAGTAACTTTATGACCAATCCTCACATTTATGACCTTCACAGGTCTATAAAGCAAAGGAAAGCTGAAGTAAGATCATAAGCACAATCGTGGTTTCACTTAGCGACCACTTTGCTTAACAAACCAGTTGCCGGTCCCAATTGTGGTCACTGAATGAGAACTACCTGTTCATAATTTTTTTACAGGCCAAGGGCTTTACAGGGCTTTACTTGACCTTTGGGTGCTGGGACTATACTCCCAAATATAGTGGATAAAACCAGGATTTAATTATTTTTTCAGATAAAAAAACCCTTATTCTTCAGTTATGTACAGTATTCAACCATTTTCCTCTTTAAAATTAAGAGGAATTAAATGAAAAATTGTGGTTCATTAACATTTCAGGGATTTTGCACTTGGGATCTAAACATTTCAAAGAGTGTAAGGGGTGGGTTGGGCATAAAAGTCATCTCAACCACACAATCAAAGCCCTGCCCCTTCATACATGCATTGTGACACTTTAAAGGGGCTGGCCTTTGATCACATAGTTGCACCTGCCATCTTGACTTTGTGACCCATGCGTGGATACCTCAGTCACTCCTCAAGAGAACTAGGGGGAAGAAGGGTAGTACTCAAAAAAGATAGTAGTACTGTTTAGAAATGTCCCAATTCTTGTTGAAAACTGGTCCTAAAGAGGGCACTTAGGCTATTTATTTTATTTTATTTATTTTATTTTCTATCCCACCTTTATTATTTTTATAAATGACTCAAGGCGGCCTTCTTCCTCCTATTTTCCCCACAACAAGCCTGTGAGGTGAGTTGGGCTGAAAGAGAGGGACTGGCCCAAGGTCACCCAGCCGGCTTTCATGCCTATGCCCAGAATTACAAAAGAAGTCATCAATGTGCATTGATAAAATATAAACATGCTAATTGGTATGTATAGAAATTACAAATACTAAATTATAGATGCAATTATAACCTTTATTCCCTCCTATTATTTTTAATCAATAAACTGTACCTAAACTGGATAGCCCCTCCCAGGGGCTATTTATCTGTGAAATCATTTTGCTTTCCTTTTTATGTTTTGTTTTTATATTTTATATTATGCTTTCTGCAACTAACCCTTGGTAGCTACAGTGAGTACCTTACTGAGATTAAAGATGAGAACTAAATAAATACATGAAGAACTATCCTCTTGTAAGTTGGGCACATGACCACATATCAAGACATTATAATAAATCAGCAATATTTGGATTCCAATAACCTCATTTAATTTAGGGCTATGCCAGCCAGCAATAAGGAGTCCAGATCAGTTTGCCTGATCTGATAGTACTTGGAAAATGGAGTCATCCATGTAAAGCAGTATTTTTCAAACTTGGCCACTTTAAGATGTGTGGACCTCAACTCCCAGAATGCTGGCTGGGGAATTCTGGGAGTTGAAGTCCATACATCTTAAAGTAGCCAAGGTTGAGAAACACTGATGTAAAGCAAACAGGAAATGTATCCACCCAGCTGTTGTTTTGAATGACGAGAAGACCATTGTTTGGCTGGAAATCAAACCATAATGAAAATGTTCATTTCTCCACTCATCCTTTATATTAATTTAAAGCTATGACCTTTAAGGGACGCGGTGGCGCTGCGGGTTAAACCGCTGAGCTGCCGATCGGAAGGTCGGCGGTTCGAAACCGCGCGGCGGGGTGAGCTCCCGTTGCTCGTCCCAGCTCCTGCTCACCTAGCAGTTCGAAAACATGCAAATGTGAGTAGATCAATAGGTACCGCTTCGGCGGGAAGGTAACGGCGTTCCGAGTCGTCATGCTGGCCACATGACCCGGAAGTGTCTATGACAACGCCGGCTCCAAGGCTTAGAAACGGAGATGAGCACCGCCCCCTAGAGTCGGATTCGACTGGACTTTACGTCAAGGGAAACCTTTACCTTTACCTATGACCTTTTACCAAATCCAGAATGGCCTCATGTTGCCAGTGAAAGCCACTGCTGAAAACATTTTGCCTTATTTTTGCACACCCACCAACAATTATTAGAATTAATTTCTTCACAAATGCCCAATTGTTACAGTAGTGAATGGGTAGTGAAAGTAGGACAGGCCCATTTTTGTCTCAGCCCTAGTTTTTAAAAAGATAACAAAGTAAATACATATGTTTTATCTTGAACCACTGACCCAGAAGAGATATAGAATGAAAAATGTGTTACCTTGGTCTGACATTTGTCTTCACTGTATGAATAACAACACTTTCAGATTACAAGGATTATTAAAACAAAACTGAAATAATCGGTAATGGTTGTCAGAAGAAAAAAAAAGTTCCATCAGCTAACCAAATGAAACATCATTCTGTTTAATTATTACTATATGTGTTTCCTTTCCTTCTTATTTCACTGCCAGACCACAGATTTGGAAAGGTTCCATGCTTGGCTTGCCTTCAGTTGTATTTGGATGCTCACAAGTTTGTAATTGCCTAAAAAGAGTCATATTTCAACAATGGCTCCTTCTTGGCTGATGAGTTTACAAAATTTTTATCAGTTTTTTTTTTTCTTGCAATAGGTGTGTGAATTGCCACACAGAATTCAGATCACAGGGAGAGTGGTGGGGGATCTGCTCCCTTACTTTTTCTGTAATGAAATGAAATTCTGGAAGTGGAAGAGTTATGTCAGGAGGCAGCCATCTTCTTCCCACTGCTAGAAGGAACACTTGACCACATAATTTTATTCCCAGAGAAATGCTGATGAATGGCTCTTTCTTGTTGCTCAGTCAATGAAACTTTTATCTTCCCAGAAAAGGAAATGTTTAAAAAAAGAAATAATAGAGAAAAGGCTGTCAACCCATCTTGCAAGCATCACTTGTAAAGTAAAAGTGTAAGAAGTAGGGGGAAAAGTCTTCTCCCTTTCTCCCATCCCACCCCACCCCACCCCACCCCACCCTAGTGTCAGAAGATATTTTCCTCCTCATCTTTGCTGGAAGCACAAATCCAGTGAGGGAAGGCCTATGCTAAGCTGGTATAGTCCAAGTCCCAAATCCTAGAGGTCTAGAACAAGCTCTCTGCTGCAGAGTAAGGCTTGGTGGATCAACTGCCTCCAGACAGCTGCACAGGTTTCACTTTAAATGTCCTTGGATAAGGGGGTCACTTTTTACAAGACTGCCAAGTAAAGTTGTTTTGAGGGCTGCAGTGTTCCTTGGGTTATGGGAACTTTTTCATAAATTAAAAATATAGTTGAGCAATTCCTCTCTTAATCTTAGGTGGCTGTTCTTATTGGCTTATATTGGTTTTCTCCCAGGCTGTTTGGAGGGCTTGTCATCATAGCCTAAGGATCTGATCTCTCCCTATTTGTCATCCTTATTCTTCTCTGATTAAGACTTGGGTGCATGCCATTTATCTCTTGTTTTAACAGCTTCTGAAGAGCAGAGGCTAGGTATATCAAGGTAATGATCAAACTTCATTGAAAGAGCAGGAAGGGAGCAGGAAGCCTATATGCGATGGAGTAGTTAAAAAGCAACAGCTCCTGACTGATGTGCCAGGTTCAGTACATATAAAAAATAACAGATAACATCAGACAGCTTGTAAATGGTCTGCTATAGAAAACAGATAAGAAATCCAACTATCTCCAATAGTTCAGAAACACCACTCTTCTAAATCATAAGAGCCCTGTGGGATCATATCAAAATTTCAGTTTTTCCAAGCTTGTTAATTTTACTGTGTTGGGATTATAGTTCCCAGAATTCCCAGTAACTGAAGCTATTGCACACAATGCACAAGCAAATCTAAGTTTGACAACACCTCAAAAAAAAAAAAAAGCTGGCAATTGCTGCCTGCATAGGAAACGGCTATCACTGAATCTGAAGGGGACTATCCATTCTGAGGATCCAATATCCCCCAGTCTCCAGAGAACGCTACTCAAATTTGGCTTAACTAACATTATAACTGACATGCAAATCTCTAGCTTTATTGATACAAAGACTTAACCCTCTAACTTCTGCTTTCTGCAAGACCAAGTACCTTGTGCATTATTCATGGAAAAGACAGGGGATCATGGTCTTTCTAGTTTCTGAGATGGAAGGAGCAACTATTTGGGTTCTTTGACCCTGAAGACTGGAAGCAATCTGACCCCAGCAATGCCTAATTCTGAATCTGCATTCAGATCTCATGACTGAAATATCTGGCCTAATCTTTGGAAGTGTTTGTTTTCTTCCTCTTTTGCATGTTGATAACACCATGCTTGGATCAAATGTTCTGGAGAATGTATAGTTTGCAGACCCTTTTGTATCATTTCAGTTGGTCCCAACAAAAGTATTCCTCTGCTATGGATTAATCTCTTTTTTCCCCCAAGGACCACCACTATGATGATTTAAAATTCCTGATAAATGGCAGGATTGGACAAGCTGACTTTCTATGGGCTGCATTCAACTTCCTATGCAGCACACTGTAGGTACTTCCCCACTCCCCAGCCAAAATTCCTTCCCCTCAATCTCTCAGTGCTGTGATGATCACAATGGGAAAGAAGGCACATGGGTATTCCCACTGTTATTCTCCTTGCATGTCTTTCCCAGTGGGAGTGGGCTTTCTACAGCTTCAGCCCAAAAATTTATTATCTGTAGGCTGTCAGGACAGCAGTACATGAAGAAAAGGAACATGAAGTGACCAGTGCTTGTATGGCATTGTGCAGTGTTTGAGCATGGATCCATATCTATGTGCATAAGCATGTGCAGGCACTGAAGCACCACTCACCTGAATACATACTCATCTATCATTCTTCTTTAAATTGTTTGGTATTGATTGATTATGTGCCATCAAGTCATTTTCGACTCCTAGTGACCACATGGATAGATTTTTTTTTCCATGACAGTCTGTCCCTGACCTGTTCTTTCAGGTTTTCCAATGGTGCACTCATTTTTGTAGGTACAGAGACATCATGACATTGAATGTCTTTTCCAAGGTCTTCACAGCTGCTCTGCCAAGTCTACAATGTATTTCTTGAGTACTGGTTCCTTTACTGTTGATGGTTGATCCTAAAAGGCAGCAGCTCTCCACCACTTTGATATCTTCACTGTCAATTCTAAGGCTGGTTGTTCTATCTATTGTCATTAATTTGGTCTTCTTTATATTTAATTTTATGTTTACTTTATTAATGTTTGGTATAGACAATAACATATTCTAAGTATTCACCTGGCAGTATAATATATGAAGTAGATCTGAACCCCTAAATTCTAGATCTCAAGAGAATGTGCTTAGGACACTGTCTGGGTGGGATAATAACAGTACTGCAGTTCATTTCTTCCAACGGTAGCAGATGTCAAACCTGGAAGTAGAACCTGTGGCAAGCAAACCCTGCAGCCAGCTAATGCACAAGGGTTAACTATAGTTAGTTTATTTGCAGCCATGTTGTTGTAATCTCTCAAGAACTGAATAAATTTTCACCATATCAGTTACCATCAAATCTTTGCTTGCAATGCATTCAATCTCTTTTTGGATTCCTACATTATTTTCTTCCATGCTTCATTTGCTTTCATTACACTGGCAGCTCAGCAAGGAACCTCTCAAAACACAGTTAACATTGAATAGATTTTCATGAGCGGAACGTATCACACACACACACACACACACACTCACACACTCACTCACTGCAATCTTTATCATTAGTTTCTGTTGTAGGATATTTTTTAGCCACTTGTTTTTAAGTGTTTAAAGCTTTCCTGTTCTTCGTGCCAGAGGTTTTTCTCTTACTCTTCATTGCAGCCATCCGCTCCAGTAATTAAGTGTCTGTGATTGGTGCCTAGGTGAAGGCAGCTTTTGTCTGAAAGGCTTTGGACTAAAAGAAATTAAATGGAGCCTTTAAACATTCCAGCATCCTGCTGCTCCATTTCTGCAGTGCCCCAATAGATATCAGCAGGATGCTAAATGCTATGCTTCAGTGGCAGAAGGCTCTAGCCTGAGCCATTTGTATGCATCCAATTAGAACCGTTCTCCCTGCTAAACTAATCCTTTTAATAAGGGGTGAAAAGATGCTCTGATAGAAATTAGCTATGGTACCACATTCTCAATTCCAAGCCTCTTCATAATGTCTTTTAATCAAATAAGCAGACTCTTTAGTTTGCCTGAGAAGCCCCAAAGAGGACACAACCTCCTTTTTTCTTTTTCTAATGAACAGCCTAGCCTATATTTTTATGAGAGGACCAATACTTTCCATATCATCCAGGAACCAATAATCAATATCATCATCATCACTGCAACTGCCACTCACTCTTCAGAAGATCATCTATAGGTATACATTAAACATACTGTGATGAGATAAACGGTAGAATTGTACATACTTAGAAAATTATTTGGAGGGAATGCTTCAGACTTCATGTAAGCATGCGCACACTGGATCTCTGCTACTCATTCAAGAAGCAATGTCTTTTGTCATGCCTCCATGCAATCCTTGTAAAAGGTCTCACTGCTTTAAGAGTCACTTTAATGGGTTGACTTCTTAAAGCAGTGGAATATTTTCTCAGGCTTGCTTAGAAGTTAGAAAAAGGGTATAGCTGATTTAATTAGTAGCAAAGGGGTGCTGGACTCATGCCTGATGTACTTCCTTCAAATCATTTTTGAAACATGTACTGCCCTATTAGATAATGTCCATGTAGCCTGGAAAAAAAAAAGAAAATATTCATACAATTCAAGCATGTTCCAAATCATATGAGGAGCAACACTTTCAAAAGTTCCAAAGACACAGAATATCAAGGACCAATAGGTTGCTCTATGCATTCATGGCATGCATGTAAGAGATCTTCTTAAAAGTGCTTTCAGCTTTAGGCTATCTAAAAGCAGGACTTAGGATCCTGCTAAAAGTCTTGTCCCTAAACTACTAAACCTCTTCTTTAAAATACTTCAAAACATTCAGCAGGATTCTGATAAAATTTTGACATATAGCCAGGTCACAAGAGGAGACTTCCAAACCTAACAATGTGTAGTAGGCCTCTGTGATTGTCAGCTAGAGTTACTTTCAAATCTCACATTCAGGAGATGGATAATCATAGGTAAACTGAATGAACTAATTGGAACAGGGGAAGAGCATCATAATAGTTAAACAGCTCAGAAACTCCGCCCAGTTATCCTACCTAATGTACATACACAGAGTGGAACCAAAGAATCCACCAGAGCAAAAGGGTGGATGAAGAGTTTTTCATCACCCCCTTCATAATTCTAATAAGAAGGAGGTAACGACATATAATCATATGTAGACTTAGGGCTTTTGCATCTGGCAGCCTTAAACTGGAAATGAAGCCAATTTAAGAAATCCATTTCCATATTTCAAGCCTTTCTTCTGTTTTGACCTCAGTGATGGCCTAGGGTTCTATCTAGAACATATTTACCATGACACTGATTGGAGGATTTTCCTGCTTCTTTACTCCTGAAAGCGAACACAAAAAAGAAAGAAAACACTGCAGTTTTACCATTTTTCCTGTCACTTGGGCTAGAATGGGTAGTAATCCTGTCAGTTTAATTTGGAGGAGGAGGAGGAGAAGACATGTCTATGTTTCACTGTTCCATCAGTGAATTCTCCCCCTCCCCCAGTAAAAAAAACCCATCAGCTTTTCACCATCCCATTGTTGAACTTGTAAATATAATAAATGGCCATGGAACCCGTGACCAGTGGTTGGAGGAGAAGGTACATTCCTCCCACAGTACCCACTAACCAATTGGAGTGGAAGAGGTTGCTTATAACGAAATGATGACGGCAGGAGAACCAGACAGCACTGCTTGAGTTGGCACAAGTCAGAAATTGCTACTTTTGATGCATAGCAAAAAAAGATGAACAGAAGTAGCCTTCCAGGTAGCTATGTATGAGAACTCTATTATGCATTTCTGCCCTTGAAAAAATCTCAGTGGCCCATACTCAGGCATATTCAGCACTGCCCCCTCTACAGTTGGAACAATGATCTCACCATTTCGGAAGACCTCCTTCAGCAACTAATATTGTCCTTTTCTAGATTTTGAAAGATTTCTATTCTAGAGTTGATCTTCCTCTTACTTCATTATTTTCAGAAGGAAAATACTGGGAGGCGACCAAACACCAGATGAAAAGGAATAATTTGGGTGAGAGGTTTCACTATAATAGTTCTATTCCCTAGAGATCCTGAAGGTGTAAAGATTATCTTCATGCCCTAATTCTTCATGAGCTAATGGTCTAATCAAAACTTAACAGCATAATAAAATTTCTCTTTCTTAATGAAGAAACCTGAACCATTGCAAGAAGTTTAACAATCACTTTTTTTGAAAAGGACCTGCACTCAAGTTTTTGAATTTTTATTCTAAACCACTTCTTTGCAGCTTATAAAGAAAGTAAGAATTCTAAGTAGTTGCATATAGAAACTTTTCAAGTAAGAAATGTAGTCTTATTTCCCCAGGGATCCTAAAGCCAGATTTGTAAAACCGCCATAGCACTTAACATTTTATAGCCCTATAACTTCCACATTTGTTGTTAGACTGTAATTTTTGGTGCTGTTGTTTGCTATGTGATTTCTTAATTTGAGATCTCAAAGTTGCTTGCAAATATTTGGAGTTGCAAGAAATTGTCACCTCATAGAAGTGAACACTAATGTAGACTTGCCCCTATCAACCCAATCTTTCACATACAGGTAGTCCTCACTTAGCTTCCACTATTGGGACTGGCAACTCAGTCGTTAAGTGAAGCAGTCACTAAGTGAAACTGACTGTGCTTATGATCTTACTTCAGCTTTCATTTGCTTTACAGACCTGTGAAGATCATAAATTCAAGGATTGGTTGCAAAGTTACTTTTTCATCATCACTGTAACTGTGAATGGTCTCTGTACGAGGCAGACACTAAACAAGGACTACCTGTACACACCTCCCTCCATCCCTCTTTCTCTCTGGAAACAGAAATATCATGATTAAGTTTAATAAAAAAATACACCATTTCAATTTTTTACCAGCGTGTTCTTGATTAGCTTACTGTAACTACAGCAGCAGTAATTTCATTTGGAGCTGAAATCAAAGCCAGTCCATTCAGTTTCTGTTAGTTTACAGCTGACCTCAGGTTATTTTATTATTTTAATTTGAGTGATCCAGTTTCAAAAAAAATTGTTCTCAGCAAGACAGATACTCCAAACTCCTTGTAGGGTTGCTGCTGCTGGCCTTATTCAAAATGTATACAGAAAAAGTTTTGCAGGAACAAATAGATGAGGAAAAAAGACTGAGGTTATTATAAGATAACAATATTATTTTAGATCTATGACAAAGCAGGGAGAATTAACTATTCTCAGGGGCAAATCTGTTCATGTTTGGGTGATGGAACAATCTGACCCTTATAGTATAAAGTTGGCATCATCTAGCTGTGGTGAGCCGAGCAAATTATTTCTAAATTCCTATCATGCCTTTCCATTAGTATATTCCAGGCAGTTAATAAAATTCCTGGCCAGCATCCAGACTTGTCTTCCAATTTATTAGCCAGGAGTGGAGCAGAATAGAAAGGCTTTCCTTCTATTTTGCACACCAGATCCTGCATTCACTCCTGCTAACACTTATAAAATGCATAAGAATGGAGGGCAGGGATCTTGAAATTGCCCAACAGTAGGCAGTCCCGGAGAGCCAGTTTGGTGTAGTGGTTAAGGCATCAGGCTAGAAGTTGGGAGACTGTGAGTTCTAGTCCTGTCTTAGGCACAAAGCCAGCTGGGTGACCTTGGGCCAGTCACTCTCCCTCAGCCCTAGGAAGAAGGAGGCAATGGCAAACCACTTCTGAAAAACCTTGCCAAGAAAACTGCAGACTTGTTCAGGCAGTCGCCAAGAGTCAACACTGACTCAAAGGGACAATAACAACAAACCCTGTTAAGAGATTGGCTGCAATGGGCATACAAGGCAGACCATAATCATGCATCGTATATATAAAGCACCATCTCAACCATCCTGCACAGCTGAGTGCAGTACACTTCTATCCCACTATCTCCTCCACTCTGATCTGAACAATCATAAAATTCCCTCTCAAGTCAGAAAACAAGACATCCATTCTTATGTTCAAGGCTAAATTCCCTTAAGGTGGCATCAAGAAATTATATGACATCAGTGCAGATTGAAAACTGAAGGCAAACCTTTCACTTTGCTGCTGGAAAGTGGTGCAAGTGGGGTTGAGCCTTGAGTTGAAATCCTGTCACTGTGCAGCCCAAAGTGACAGGAATGATGGCAAGAGGTAATAGGTGAGGAACGGTGTCTGCTAGCAATGCATGTGCTGATTAAGATATTCCAACCCCCTGATCAAAAGCTGATATTGAGCTTTTCTTTGTCTTTGTTTTTTAAATAGTTATTATAATATTAGGGTGGCCACCAACTGGTACAAATGTGTCTTTTGTCATACACACACAGCCATATGAACATGAGAGAAATCCATTGAATTGGGCCACTAGTTCATAGAATCTGGTATTTCGTCAAAAATATTCACACACAGCCTTCTTCCACCGTTGTTCTCCACCACCTGTTGTTTAAGGCATTGTACTGAGATTCAAGAGGACATGCATTTCTGTAAGTTTTCATCTAAAATGACATCACTGCTTGAAACTGATTATTCAGAATGAGTGCAGCTGGTAAATAGAGGAAGCCTTTGGTGTTTGGTTAACAGTAAAAATGACAGATGGAGGCAGCCCTCTCTTCCTTAATACCATCCCCCACAAAACTACTGGCAATCTGATGTTCTCTGTGTTCAGGATGCACATCAGTTCAGAGGAATAAAGGAACAAATCTGCATCCTAACAGATCTCCTCAAAACACAACTCTCCGGGATTCCTGGTGTGGGTTCCAACCAGCAACATCTTTCCTGACAACATCTTTCCTTCCTACAGTACAGCAGTGTATCATTTAGGTTATATAGATTAAACTCTTCTTCCAAAACGATTTCTTTCAATAATATTACACCTTCAGGATTGCTGCCTTTAATGTGCACACATGGAACACTTGCTCAGTTCTTGATCACTGCATCATAATGTCAGCAAGACTCAGCATGATGGATGGTCTTGGGGGTTATCAGGGGAGAAGTATCTTTTTATGCATGTATATAATTTTTATTAAAACTTTTAAAAAGAAAGATAAGGTCTAATACAATCTAATATAAAGTAAGGAAGAAAAAGGAAAAAGAAAGCAAGCAAAGAGAAAGCGAAAAGTGCAAGTAAAGAAAAAAAGCTAAAGTAAAACAGAAAAGAAGGAAAAAAGATACAAAGAAGAGGTTTCCAGTCACATTTACTGGTGACTGGAAACCTTTTATGGACTTGTTATGTAAAAATGAAAAAAATAAACTTGTGATGTCTTGCTTTGATGATTAGACAGGATAGATTATAGAAGTAAGGGCATCATGGCGTAACAGAGAGAGAGGTTAAAATATAATTGTACTTATTGTTGAGGTTTTCCTACTAACAGATTAAGACTGCTATATGTGCCTAATCATTTTGGCCAGGTGAAGGGGTTGTATTAGATTGTCTCCTCTCACGTGCTTCATGCAAATAGCCTGGGGGAGGGGAGGAGCTGCCCGGACTTGTTTTTTCACTTCCTCTTTTTCTCACTGCCGATATGTAGCGAGTAAGGCTTGCTCCAAAGGGGGCTAAGTCCTTTAAATGTTTTGCTTTTGTTTTTTGCTTTCTGTAAATAAATTATTTTTATAGAAATGCTTGGTGTGTGACTTTTTTGACCTCTCCTGGGCTAAAGGCTTTCCCAGCATCTGCCAACAGGTTATGTGCCCAGTAAACAACGCAGTAAAACCCAGAGAGAAAAGAGAGATCAACTCCACACCTCATGCACAATTTAAAGGCAGGTAGCAAAGACCTGTGAAGATTTTCTTTGGAGCCACCTGGAGATTTTCCAGCAACTGCCGGTCTGCAGGACTTAGAAGCTAGCTGAGGTGACTTGCAAAAGAAGGAAGAAGCCATGGCTGCCTCCCAGCCCTCAGCGATGCCTCTGGAGCGCCTATCAGAGACCAACTATTTGAATTGGGCCCTGAAGATGGAAATGTATCTTCGCAGAGAGGATCTTTGGCTGCCAATTGGTGAGCAAAACCCCCAAAATCCCAGTGCTGAATGGCTGAGACAGGATGAGCGGGCTAGAGCCACCATTATCCTGGGAGTTGAGGACAATCAGCTAGTCCATGTGCGAGGCATGCAGTCTGCAAAGCAACTTTGGGATGCTTTGAGAGACTTATATGTAAAGGCAACAGCAGGGAGTAAAGTTACTCTAATGAAAAAGCTGTACAGAGCCTACCTTGCAGAAGGAGATAGCCTTCCTGAGCACCTGCATTATATTCAGCAGCTGTTTGTTGAGTTGCAGGAGAGAGGAATAGAATTTACACCTCTCACAAAATCCTATATCCTCCTGTCCTCACTAAATGAAACATGGGACACGCTGATTTGTACCCTGGAGGCTATGCCTGAAGCAGACCTCACCCCATCGTATGTTACACAGCGCTTACTCGCTGAATGGGAGAAGATAGAGGAAAGATCCCCCCCCATCTCTTTTGGAAAGCTGCAAGACCAGAAAATGAGGGAAAAGAAGGGAAAGGAACCTGAGGCCACAGCACTAGCCAGCCAGCGATGCTTCACTTGTGGTTCAGCTGGACATTTGCAAAGAGACTGTGCCTTGAGACCCAAGAGTAGAAAGACAGAGCAGAAGAACACAAGGGCAACACAGAAGAAGGCTCTTCAGACAACCCAAATTGCACAGGTTGCTGAGAAGGGTAATTCTGATGTATGGGTGTTAGATTCTGGGGCCAGTTGTCATTTATGTAATTGTAAAAGCTCTTTTGTGTCACTGTCTAAAACTGAAAGACAAAGTGTATCTTTGGCTGATGGGTCTGTCACCAAAATTATGGGACAAGGTGACTTGTATTTATCCTGCTTAGGAGAAACTGTAAAAGGTGTGTTGTATGTGCCAAATTTACAATCAAACCTTTTATCTGTGGCACAATTGGCTGCAACAGGGTATATCATAACATTTAAGAAAAATGGTTGTGAGATACGTAAAAATGGGAAATTGTGTGCTACTGGTATGTTAAAAGACTCCTTGTACATTGTGCAAAATGCAAGGAAGCCAAGCTGCAAGGCTGCAGTTGGCAACACACCATATCATGACCAATGTGTACACCTGATGCACAGGAGATTTGGTCATGCTAATTTCAAGTATATAGCACAAATGCCACAGCTGTGTGCTGACCTAAAGATAAAACCCTGTGATAAATACTTAGACTGTGTAGTTTGCAAAGAATGCAAAACACTGAAAGCTCCTGTGAGTAAGCACAGTGACAGAGTTACAACTAGACCTTTGGAAATTGTACACTCTGACATTATTGGTCCTTTTGCTCCAAGTCTTGGACAAGCAAGGTATGCAATGACCATCATTGATGATTTCTCAAGATACACATTTATCTACATCTTAAAACATAAAGATGAGGCATTTGAGAAATTTAAAAGTTTTGTGACATGGGCAAATGGAAAATTCCCTAGGCCTGTATCTGCACTCCAATGTGACAGAGGAGGAGAATACCTTTCTCACAAATTCAGAAGGTTCCTAGTGGAAAAGGGGATAGAACAAATTCTTTCTAACCCGTACACCCCTCAGCAAAATGGTGTTGCTGAAAGAAAGGGCAGAACCTTGCAAAATGCGATGGAATGCATGTTAAAAGATTCACGATTATGTTTTAAGTACTGGGGAGAAGCTTTAACGACTGTTATGTTCAGAACAGGTTGTATAACTCTATGATTCAGGACACTCCATTCCATTTGTTTTATGGTGTGAAACCAAAGGTAAGCCATCTTAGAGTGTTTGGTAGCACTGCATGGGTTCACATTCCAAAACAGCAGAGAAGGAAAGGAGGCCCCACAACAAAGAAAGCCATCTTTGTTGGCTATGAACAAAGCCAGAGGAGCTACAGGTTCATAATGGGAGAGAAATTAATAATTAGCAAAAGCGCTTCTTTTGCTGAACAAAACTGGGGGAGATTAAATTCTAGCTCTCCAGTTGAACTGACCACCACAAGAGAACAGCAAGGACTTGCTGATGGTGATCTTTTGCCTGATGAGGACATTAAACCAGAAAAGCAAACTGAAGATCTGTCTGATGAGACAGATGCTTCTCAGGAAAGTGATAGGAGTCAAAATTTAAGCCCTGTATTACCTCGCAGATCTCAGAGGAGTAATAAAGGCGTTCCTCCATCACGTTTTCAGGCTGAAACAGTAAAGGCTTTTCACATATTCACAGAACCTGAGTCTTTAGAACAAGTGAATGCTTTACCACCTGAGATTGCACAAAATTGGCATTCTGCCATGCAACAGGAGTTAGCATCCTTGAAAGAAAATAAAACATGGAAACTGGTAAATCTACCTCCCAATGAACGCTGTCTGGGTTGTAGGTGGGTTTTCAAACTGAAAAGGGATGCTGATGGCAAAATCCAAAAATATAAAGCAAGGTTGGTTGCAAAAGGGTTCACTCAAAGGAAAGATTTAGACTTTGACAAGACTTTTGCACCAGTTACTAAAGGTGAATCAATTAGATTACTGTTAAAAGTTGCTGCACTCAAGGGAATGTCAGTTAACCACTATGACATTCAAACTGCATTTCTCTATGGTGATTTAGACCACAGATTATACATGCAGCAACCCCCTGGCTATGAAAAAGGGGAGAATCTAGTCTGTGAACTGCAGAAGTCAATCTATGGGTTAAAACAAGCTGCTAGATCCTGGAACCAAAAAGTAGATGAAAAACTGCAGAATTTTGGTTTTGAAAAAGGAAAAGCAGATCCCTGTGTATATATGAAGGACAAACAAGGCTGTATGTATCTGTGCATTTATGTTGATGATTTGCTGCTGTTCACATCAACAGAAAAACAAAGGCTTGATTTTGAAGCCTGCATGAAAAGCCATTTCACATTAAAAAGCCTTGGAGTTGTGACCAATTACCTAGTTTTGGAAAAACACAGGAAGAAGAATGGTAGCTTTCTGTTAAACCAAAGGGGAGATAATGGTAATGTGAATGGAAAGACATATAAAGTCAGAGAAGATTGGTTATGCATCTTAATCTGTAGTGTAAAAAGGGGAGTGTTGAGGTTTTCCTACTAACAGATTAAGACTGCTATATGTGCCTAATCATTTTGGCCAGGTGAAGGGGTTGTATTAGATTGTCTCCTCTCACGTGCTTCATGCAAATAGCCTGGGGGAGGGGAGGAGCTGCCCGGACTTGTTTTTTCACTTCCTCTTTTTCTCACTGCCGATATGTAGCGAGTAAGGCTTGCTCCAAAGGGGGCTAAGTCCTTTAAATGTTTTGCTTTTGTTTTTTGCTTTCTGTAAATAAATTATTTTTATAGAAATGCTTGGTGTGTGACTTTTTTGACCTCTCCTGGGCTAAAGGCTTTCCCAGCATCTGCAACACTTATAACTGCTGTGAAGAATAGGGGAGAAGTATCTAATGACTTGTACTGTGATATGCTAAAGGTTCAGGGGTTTGAGATGAAGCTTCCTAGTAATGGGTTGTTAGTAATAGGTTATTCATTCAATCAATCAATCTGACTCTTTCTTCTTTGCTAAGCTAGTAATGACAGCATATCTTAAGGCAGATGTTCCTGTTTCTACCCAATGGGTTATATATTGAATCCTATGAGGAAAAGGTTGTTGTTACCAATTATCTTCCAGTCAATATTCTCACAATGAATCATATCAAGCCTGTTCATTTTGAAGCCTGTTATTTTGCAAAGCCATATACACCACATAAATTTAGATACCACTTTTTAACTTAATAACAAGGTAACTGAAGATAGATCTATGACGGTTTTATAAAATTATACATGACAAAATGATTAAAAGGAAAATTCATACTAGGGGTCATTAGAAAAGAAATCAAATATAACATTCTTTTGTAACAAGTTTTAGACCAGCTTCATGGTCCACCTACTTCCCTGAACTGATCTTCCAGAATGATCCCTGGTTTCTTCCAGAGCCTTATACAAATTCTGACATTCAAATCTCTGACTGAATGCAAATATCTCAGGTTAGCCTTATTCACACTTTTCTCCCCATCTAGCACTATGTGTGAAAGCTAGAGTAGGGTCACAGTAGGAACAGCCCCATCCACACTGTATGTCTCATCTCCTACTACCCAAAACATCTATGTATTAAGCACAGACTTGTCCAAACACATTAATGCAAGTACAGTTACTTGTGCATTGTAACTTCATGCAGCCAGAATTCATGACTGTGCTGGATCTCAGTCATATGGACCATCCAGAAGCATAGAATGTAAGGGTTGGTAGGAATCTTGGAGATCATCACTCCCAACTCTCTACCTAGTGCAAGAATACGTTTCTGACAGAAGGCCATCAACACTTCCAGTGGGGAATGCACTGAAGGAGTTGATCCCATTGTTGAAGAGCTTTTACCACCATTCAGCTTATGTCTTTCTTTTTTATCTATAAGCTGCCCAGAGCGGTCAAGGAATCAGGCAACCTTGAAATTGGAATTGGAAATTGGTCTACTTCCCTGTAATTCAAACCTTTCTTTCTCTAAATAACAACTCTAAATAATTCTGCCCATGTTCTACATGTCAGCCCTCATATATTTGAAGACAGATGTCATGCCTCCCCAGTCGTCTTCATACTAATCATACATAATACCTCCGACCACTCCTCATAATTTTTTCTTATCCAGGTCCCTTGCTTAGTTTCCTCTGATCAGGTTCCAGTCTGCCAATGTCCTTACTAAAATATTGTTCCCAGATCTGAAAGCTATATTCTAGGTGCTGTCTGACCAACCCAGAATAGAGAAGAATGATGACCTACATGTGAACAATTGCTCATGCATAGTCACCACTTTGCATTCATCATAATGCTATGGGTCAGGCCTGATGGCAGCATTTGTTTAGGGCCAGGATTTATCTCTCAGTCTCACCTACAAAATTGGACTTTCAGGATTTGTGCAGGCATCTTGAAACAGAAAGGGAGGCAGGTGTGGTAGATCTATCAAAAACACTTGAAATACAGTATACCTGGTTCTTCTGCATCCCTTAGATTTCCTCTCTGTCTTAAGGGCATACTCTTTTGAGATATGCTGTGTCTTTTTGTACAGATGACAAGAAAATGAAGCGTAGAATTAGGACCACGTTCACAGCAGAGCAGCTCCAGGAATTGGAGAGAATCTTCCAAGCTACACACTATCCAGATATTAACATCCGCAACCAGCTGGCAGCCAAAATCAATCTTCCAGAAGCCAGGGTTCAGGTAAATTCTGGTTCCTTCTCATGTAGGACAGATGCAGTTGGATGCTAATCAGTTATTGCTCTTGATAGGCTAACAAAAAGTTAAAAACTGATAATTACCAGTCAGATTACAGCAAGCTTTATAGCATAATATATTTCCCTTTGCTGTCACTAATCTAGAAAATAGTTCTTGGTTTATGAAAGATTTTGAAGATAGTTATATGCAGTAATGTCAACAAATTAAATATAAGCCAGTTATCATACATCACAGAGAACTCTATTTTTGTTGCTATTGAAGCTTGAAAAGTAAATTCTCTGTAACAAAAATTGATTTCTCAATAAACAATTGCCACTGTTATGTATTTGTAACTGAATTCATTCTCTTGAAGTGAGGTTTTATTTAGTTGCAAAGCAATGAACCTCATAAAATAGCAATGTCTTCTACTTCTAGATGAGTTTGGAAACTTAAGCACATAGAATTTCTTTGGAAAATTGTTAATATGCTAAACCAATCCCAATTTTCCAGATACTGAAAAGCAAAGCAAAGTCAAAATATATTTCACAGCAATTAATTTATAAGTTATAATTTACAAATCAGATTTTAAAAATACATCTTTTGGTCTTTGTTAAATGGTCAGATAAAATAAAGTATCATTTCAAATATTAGTATTTTTCTATACTGATATATGGGATGCAGAAAGATGTAGATTGTTACACACCATCAATTGTTTAATCATGTTTAATCATTGTGTATTTTCTTAGCAGTAAATATGCATTTATTCTAAACTTCACCCACAAAATTCATCAGGAATAAATGTTGAGCAATTTAGCTGGCATATTAGTCAGAACATGTTGAGTTTTTAAATTAAATGTCAGGAAAAAATGAATTTGTTCTGATTTTGAGGATATGCTATTTGAATTTCAATCTCAGAATTGTGACCAAAATTTACCATTCAAATTCAGAATAAAAATTTGAAAACAAGATTCAAAAGACCAAGTTTTGATTGGATATATCAATATGCTTAATATAAAAAGTACTGAAAACATGTGAGGCAGCTGTGAGATACTGTCATATACCTATTTTTGCCTTTTTAGTATCTTAGGGCAAATCATTGTTGTCATATTTTATCAGAAATGATTGCCTTCTATGAATGTAAACATTCCTCTTATCAAATGGAAGCAGCAACAGCAATAGTACTAGTCACTAATAAAATTCCAAAATTTCATTTTGATTCTTTCCTTTACATAGATTTGGTTCCAAAATCAACGAGCAAAGTGGAGGAAACATGAACGATTTGGCAGTTTTGGAGGCCTGCAGCATCAGACCGAAACTGATTTTATTCCAACCCCAAAGCCAAATGTCAGAGTGAGTATCACTATTCATTTGTAATGGAAGAAGCAATTCTATGAAATGAAAAGCTTTTCTACATGTACTAATAAATTACATCAGCTATTTTTAAAACTGGGTGTTCTGTGCAAGCAATAAAACAACCTATCATGTTTTGAGTGGTACTACTCAAACACCATCAGCCATAGTTCTGCAATGTGTGTACTCTGGGGAGTGTTTTGTAAAAGCAAGCGAGGCTTAAATGATAGATCAATAGGCCTGACCTTTTTTTAAAAGAAGACAGTGCTTCAAAATACAACACATAAAGAAAAAATGTACAAAATGCAAAAATACAAACACTAACCAAACAAAATTTTGAAAAATAGAAAAAGAAATTACAATAAACTGGCAATTATAGATTTTAAGAAATATTACAATTCTATTTTTAATCAACAAAGTAAAGGTTGACCATGTTGAATCATACATTCTAGTCATTTCATTTTTTGATAGACAGTTCAAAAGATGAGGGTGCACATGTTCCTTCGAACCAGCCTTTGACATTCAGGGTACTACTGTCTTTCTAAGGATACATTAAAATATTTTTTTGACAATCCAGGTGTGATAAATCCAAGAATGTTCATAAATAGGTAGATTACAATTCAAAAACCCTCTGGCATCTTTAAATCTTTACTCTCTTGCTAAAACCTTAATGGTATTAAGAACATTAAACCAATATGGAGCAGCAAGAGGGGAAGCTGAAATCATAAATGTTAATATGCCTTCAAATTTGTTATTACTCCAATATGGAAATATAGATAGCCAACCCTTTTGAACATGCACATATACATCTAGGAAAACCTGAAAATATTTCTTGATGAATTAGTCTCATTTTATGATGAAAGATTCTTTAACATTCTTTAAAACTTGAGACCACTGAGTTGTTAACATTGAATATTCCAGTTCAGGATCACATGAGTTTTCAAGGCTGCCAAAGCATCAGATCCAAATTGAGAAGTTTACAGATATTCTAAATGATTATTCTGAAGTTTGAGGCCTGATGTATTATTTTTGTAGCCTCTCAAAAATTGTACACGTGTAATTAGCACTAAGATGTTCTGAAGTATTAACTCCTTTTCAGCCCAAGTTTAAAACAAAAGGCAGGGAAGAAAAATCCCACTAAACCTTTATCTGCCATCTTTAAATGGTATTATCCCAGAGAGTCAGTTTCTCATGAGAACCAGGATCTAACTTTGGCCTGGCTTCAACCCATCCAGATATTTGTGCTCCAGCCTATGGGTTGGCAGCATCTTCTTTGGTGCCTCCTAGATTCTATGTACCCCACCCCTTAACTTTAATTTCAAAAATTAATGATAGATAAGTAAATAAATAAATGGGAAGTTGACCTCCTGGAAAGTAAATTGCAAGTCTCTGGCATCAATCCTATTTCCAAGAATGCCCTTGGGTCCTACTTAACCTATATTGGGGATTCCTGTAGCCCAGCATTCTATTTGAAAATAAGTCCAGTTGCCCAGACAAGAAAAGAATAAAGATTGCAATTCACCTTTCACTGTGGGGTGATTTTGTCACAAGCCAACCTGACTATGGTAGTGATTTGGGGAAGAATTAATGCTCCCCTTCCATTGCAGTAATTTTTAAAGGGGGTTAACATCATAAATACAATATTCCTAAATTGTCCAGTGCCCTAAAACATTTGCCTATCCTTCTTTAGATGAGATATCTTGAACATCCTAACCCTTATCTTCTTATTTCCCAATATAGCAGTAGTTAAACTTTAGGAACACATTCAATTTCCTTCATCCTCTTTCCTAACTTTTTTAAAGTCATTGATCTTTCCAGTGTTTGCCAAAGTTGATAATAAGTGTCCATCGCCACACACTATGGTTAATGCAAACTAAACACTGAAATCTGTTTGCCAGTTCTCTTTGCCAATCAAATCCCAACCCTATTTTAAACTCAGATGTACATATTCTGCAAAATGTGGAAGAGTTATTGGACTAATAAATAAGATTGCCTGGACTCTTTGGGGCTTTTATAAGCAACAGAACAAAGGGGTTTTGTTTCCCTCCAACTGCCTGTCCATATGTTTAAGGATTCCATATAGAAAGACTCTTTCAAGTAATATTAACTTTTTAACAGAAAAAAATGAACTTATGATTTACGGTTTTGATTATTAGACAGGATAGATTATAGCAGTGTTTCACACTCTTAGCAACTTCAAGCTGTGTGGACTTCAACTCCCAAAAGCAATGCTGACTGGGGAATTATGGGAGTTGGTCCACACAGCTTAAAGTTACTAAGGGTGAGAAACACTGGATTATAGAAAGAAGAGAGTTATGTTGTAACCACAGAGTAAGAGGTAAATTTATAATTGTACTTATAACTGCTATGAAGAAGATCAGAAGCTACTTCTTTGTATCTTTTTTCTTTCTTTTCTATTTTTCTTTTACTTTTTCCCCTTTCTTGCACTTTTAGCTTTCTCTTTGATTTCTTTGTTTTTCTTTCTTTTTTTTGACTTTATATTAGCTTGTATTGGTTTTTTATCTTCCTTTTTAAAAATCTTTAATAAAAATTATATATATAAAAACAAATAATATTGCCTTTTTAATTTTTCAACCCTGAAGGGGAATAAGGGGATAAGGGAATAAGACAAAACTATGGAGGCCATAAACTGCATCCAGATGAATGCTTACATTCATTTTTCTCAGATTTCTCTCTCATTCACTCTTTTTATCTTATAACAGGACCCTTCCATGATGCCCAGCAACAGCCTTTCTGCCATCGCCCCTCCTGCATGGTACTATTACTCGCTCATCCAAGAGCATTCCACATGTGCCTAGCTACCAAACCTGCTGCCTTGGGCCCCACTGCCCATGGACACTTTGGCATTTTCAAAGCCATCTCTAATTACTGACTCCCTTCCTCCTTATACCCTTCACCCTCTGCCCCTGAAACCAGCAAGGGCCATGCTACTATCAATTTCACCTAGTAGAGGATGAATTGTAAAGATCTCTGAAGCAATGTCTGGTTCTTCTAAATGGCTGGCAGAACCTTCACTGAACCAGTATTATGTAGTAAATAGCTGTGGGATTCAGAATCATTCCCATGGCTATGAAACTTACTAGTTTAGTAGAATGTGGTTACTCTCTCTCAGCGTATCTTCACTGGGGTGGTTGTAAAGAAGTACCAACTGCTGCTCTTTAGAGGATGGATGAAATACAAGTAGAATGTTAAAATAATCTTAGAGGAAATTTTCTTTTAAATATAGAGCTAAAAAGTTTCTGGTTGACTTTGGACAATGAATGGAACTTGGTGTAAATGACAAAGCCAATCTCTCACCACTGAAACAGTTCAATATTAATTATACTATGCTTGAAACAATATATGTTCTTGGATAACAAACAGATATTGCGTTGCGTCCTCTGTGGAAGAGCTGAGACTTTAAATAATCAACAAGTGCAAAGTAGGAGTGATCAGATTTTATTGGCCAGAATGCATATTCTACTCTTCTCCGCAGGGAAAACATTGCATTTTCATTTATCACATTGGCCACTCCAAACTGTATTAGGTTATTCATTCTGCATCTTTTGACATTAGCTGTATTTTTGATGAGGTATACAAAAATATACCCAAAAATATAGCTTTTTAAATATTTCTTTTTTACCTTTGAAGAATGGGATTGAGGTGTTTGCTTTATTATATTCCAAGCTTGAAATAATAGCTTATAGATTAATGCATTAGATGGCATGTGTGGGAGACAGATGAAATGAAAAACAGAGAATTATATTGGATGAAATATTGGCCTGCTCTCTTAAGGGATTTCTTTAAATGATTAAAACATTTATGAGGGAAAAACACTTTTGTTGTTGTTTTTTAATGATGAAGAAAAGAACCCAGGAGCCAAAAGGAGTGGGGTGGGAGCCATAATGAAGATAAAGCACTGGAAAAACTATTTGAATTTATCCAGAACTCAGCATGTGTAAGTCAAACATGCCTGTGCACTTTTATAGAATTTAGGAAGCTGCCTTATATTACATCAGACCAATGGTCTTTTACATTCAGCACTGTACATAGTAGGGATGAGGAACATATGGGCTTTTAAATGAATTGAAAGAATCCAGTTTTTATATCTGATAGCATGGCTGATTTGCACATCATATGCACATTATATCTATTTATTCAATTTGTGTGACCACCCATCTCCTGCCTCCTCCAGGAAGGGCCACAACTGGCACACCAGCTGAAATTACATAAATGCTCCATTAACCATGGCCTGCATATCCAGCAATTGTTATGAGTCTAGGAGAATCCCAAGATACAGTTCTGCTCCTTCAGGTGGAATGCTACCTCATCAAGAGCTATCACTGGAATGCTTCTGTGCAGGATGGTACAGTAGCTCAGGGCCGCAACTAGGGTCTGTGTCACCCAGGACAAACATGGATTCCGTGCTCATTTTGGTGCCTCATAAGCACGGTGCCCAGGGCACATGCCCTGGTTCCCCCCCCCCCCAGTTGCAGCCCTGCAGTAGCTCAATCTTACTGGGATCCAACTTCAACCTGTTTCTCACCATTTGTAATGATTGCCTATTCTGACATACTCAGTCTCACAAGGGGGTTCTTTATGAAAACTGATTTATTGAAAGAATAGTATGCAAATACGAAGAAAGCTGAGAATGAGCAAAAGCGCGCCAAATACAAACTAAAAACCCTCGCTTCAAAACCAACCCCGCCCCCTCCCTCCTAGCAACCACCCCCTCCCAGGTGTTAGCAACCGTTACCCACATCGGCCTGAGAAAGTAACCTTGAACAGAGTCACTAACCCAAACATACATTCCACAGTTGCAGTAAGAAGATTACAGCCTGGCATGGCTGGAAATTTCCACCCCGCAAACACGGGGTAGAAAAGTGACATGCGAAACGTTATGATGTATACAGAACATTGAAACGATGAACATGACACCATTCAGATCCTTATAGCCTCAGCCTCCAGGCATTGAGTCAGAACTTCCACCTCATCACCATCCCATCCCATCCCATCATATAATATATATCTGGATATCATAGAGCATACTGATGATATCTCACCTGCACCCAACAGCTTCATGTTGATTTAAATAGCAGGAGAGAAAGAAAAGAACTCTGTGGTGCCCAGCATTGGGGTGGTCTACAGGTAGATACCCCACTCCCCACTACAACCATCTGGAACCACCTGCTTAGGTAGGAGCAGAACTAGCGTAAATGAGAGCTTCCAACTCCTCCTTTCACAGATAGCCCAGAAGGATAGAACAATTGTTATATCAAATGCTGCTGAGAAAATTAAGAGGGCAAGTAGGTGCACGCTCCTTATATCTGTCATGAGTAAGGATGGTGAGCAGGGGGCTCCCATCCAGGCTGTAAAGCGCATGCATAGTACTGAGGAATTAGGTAGCCATTCAAAGAGACACAGATCAGGCCCGCCTTAACCTTTGGGGTTTATATGTCTGGGTTTTTCCCATGCTTCTTCAGTTTGTTAGGATTTTCTGTTATGTAGCAGTAATAAAACACTAGAGACCTATTCCTTGTCTCAGCGTGGTTCCTGGCTGTTAGAACAATATCCAAGTCTTGACCATCAGACAACAGTGAAACCAGTGTGGTTTTTATCCCATTCCTATACCTAAAACCTGAATGAAAAGGAACTTGATTCTGTAATCCGCTTCTCCTACTGCACTTGCAGCTGAAGACCCACCACTCTTTCTACAGCCTTCCCTTTTGGGAATTACTGGGTCAGACCCAGGGAAGATCTCTTCAAGAAGAAATGTATCACTGCCACTTTCAAGGCAGACCGTATCACCTCCTCCAAAGGGGCATTGACCACCTCCCTGATGCAGCCAGTTATCCCTCCACCTCTCAAAGGAGCCAGGAAGGGCAAGGATCCAGCTGGGAAGTGGCACAGTCATGCTGCCCTAGCCACTTCCTCAGTCCACAGCCCTTCATATCATGAATACCACCCCAGGGTGCCATCAGATTTACTATGAGGATCATCACAGTCCCTCATCCCCTGCCCTCAAATTGATGTTGGTGCAAAAATACTTGTGGTAGATTTAGCTTATCTTAACTTTAAAACCCAAGACACCAAAAGAATTGGGCTAAACTGTTCAACCAGAATCCCTCCAGAAATATCTCACCCTTGGCAATTTTGGGGGGTGGGGTTGGTTTCATTTGTTAGTGTAATGTTTCTCTTTCCCATGTCAAGAAGTTTGTTAACCCGCTTTCTGAGAGCTGGAAGAGTTAAAGAGTGCTGGAACTGCAAACAGACTGGAGGCTGTGTGGAATAACCTTAAATACCCTGAAGTAACTTCTCCCCCTTCCTCTTTCAAAACTGATAATGTTGTTGTTGTTGTTGTTGTTGTTAAAAGAGTGAAATATGAAAGAAGAGAGTTTACATTAATTAGTGATTATAAAGTAGGGAAAAAACTTTAAGTTTATCATTAAATCTAAACCATATCACAGTGTACTTTCCATCTTCCAATCTTTATAGCACAAAGTCTTTTCAAAACTAGTTAACAAATTCTTATCCTGGATTTCTTTTTCTAGTTATGTAGGATTACCCTCTTCGCTGTGCCCCAGGCTTAATACAGCCAAAGTTCTGCATGAGATGACAAGTTGTATGTTTTAGGAGTATAATTCAGTATCACACTGAGATTCTTAACTATTTCTTCTGAAAATTATATTAACATGCATATTGATTTGAAACCAAAGCAGAGCTATATCAAACCAAATGAGTTAAATAATCTTTAAATATCTTATTATCACCAACAAAAGAAATCTAACATCCATATCTTTTTAAAGATTCTTTGAGGGATGCAATATATTGAAAGAATATTTTCTGATGGATTAATTTCATTTTTAAATCTTTGGAAGAATATTTTATGTTTTTTAATACCTGGATCCACTGATTTTTCAAAATTGGATATTCCAATTCTTCCTTCCACAGATCAAATATATAACTGATACTAACTTTCATCAAGCCTTTTAGCAACTTATAAAACTGAATTATTGCTTTCCATTCAAGAGCAGCATCTCTTAAGTTAAGATTGCAGGTGTTTGGTAGCTGCTAAAACATCTGGACCACACTGTTCAGTTAATACTTGCACAGTTGTCTATATTGCCAATATATCAAAGGTAAACTCAAAATGCAATACCTCAAAATATTTAAATCAACCATTAAAATTAACTGATTTAAAGTATGAATCCCTATGTTTAGCCTAAGCATTCCAAAAGAACATCTATTTTAAAATTTCAGTTATACCACAGTGTCAACTTCTCATGTGGGATCAAATTGTAAGCAAATATGCCTAGCAACTTTCAAAGCAGGAGATGAAGAACCCATTTTAGTATTCCTAGACCCTAAAACTTACTGAAATTTCAAAGGTGTGATATATTTGCTTTCCAAATGGCCCAAAGGGGAAAGTAACTGTAATCACATTCAGGAAAAATGTAGATATTAAAATGAAAACCTAGTGATGTAGTTGAACATTTGGCAGACTAAAGCCACCATCCTCATAAGATAACCACAGCGTTGCCAAAGATATTCTAGGGGCTTTAGGCTGCCATAAAAAAAAAATCTCATTAACTTATCTGTGTAAAATATCTAATAGGAATTAACTTGGAAGCCCTCTAAAGATATACATTAATCTTGATGTAATATTCATTTTAATAACATTAATCTTACCCTAGGGACTTACTAGGAATTTTAACCATCAAGAGATCTATTGAAATTGCATCTATACATTGGACAAATTTAATTCAACAGATTATGATAAACTTTAAGACATAAACCAAAGTATTTTATAGAATCTATACAAATCGTAATCACTTACAGCAACCTATAGATATAATAGATGCCAAAGACAACAAATTAGATAGTGTTACCAGAATATAAACTATATTGCTGCATAACTATTTTGGATAATGACATTGCATAATTATTAAGAATAGCCATATTAACATTTGCTTTAGAGGAGTATGGAGATAGGCTTGAAGAAGATATATGGCAGCCATTAAGAAAACAGGTACTTAGCCCAGAAAAACAGGAAGTGGTGAGAAATAAACTCAAGATTGCCCTGCCTTGACTCTCTTTAGTATAAGAGGGAGGAAAAGAGTAACCCCATCAGCCTTTCAAGGTTCAGTTATTAAAACCTATGTCAACAAAGCAGAGTTCTAGTCTTTCTTGTGGAGTCTGTTTCCCGACTTGGTTTACCTCAAAGAGCTGACATATTCATATAAGAACAGTTTATATTCAATGTCATAGGCCACCACACCTTTAATATTTTGGGATTGTGTAATAGAAGAAGGCAATTGTTCAAGAATCAAACCAAAAATTAAAGGAGATAAGGGATAACATTGTCAAACACCATAATGTAATTTAATGGGTTGAGAGACGATTCCATTGGTGATTACCCAGCCACAGGACAAAGATACCAAATTTATTTTACTTTTTTATTTTTTATTCTTATTTATATTATTTATTATTGTAATTTTTTTGTTGTTGTTGTTTATTCGTTTAGTCGCTTCCGACTCTTCGTGACTTCATGGACCAGCCCACGCCAGAGCTTCCTGTCAGTCATCAACACCCCCAGCTTCCTCAGGGACGAATCCATCACCTCTAGAATATCATCCATCCATCTTGCCCTTGGTCGGCCCCTCTTCCTTTTGCCTTCCACTCTCCCTAGCATCAGCACCTTCTCCAGGCTGTCCTGTCTTCTCATTATGTGGCCAAAGTATTTCAGTTTTGCCTTTAATATCATTCCCTCCAGTGAGCAGTCTGGCTTTATTTCCTGGAGGATGGACTGGCTTGATCTTCTTGCAGTCCAAGGCACTCTCAGAATTTTCCTCCAACACCACAGTTCAAAAGCATCGATCTTCCTTCGCTCAGCCTTCCTTATGGTCCAGCTCTCGCAGCCATATGTCACTACGGGGAACACCATTGCTTTAACTATGCGGACCTTTGTTGTCAGTGTGATGTCTCTGCTCTTAACTATTTTATCGAGATTTGTCATTGCTCTTCTCCCAAGGATTAAGCGTCTTCTGATTTCCTGACTGCAGTCAGCATCTGCAGTAATCTTTGCACCTAGGAATACAAAGTCTTTCACTGCTTCTACATTTTCTCCCTCTATTTGCCAGTTATCAATCAAGCTGGTTGCCATAATCTTGGTTTTTTTGAGGTTTAGCTGCAAGCCAGCTTTTGCACTAAAATTGTAATTTTATATTGTGGATTTTATTATTGTTGTTTTAACTGATTACTGTAAACCGCCCAGAGTCCCCTGATGGGAGGAGATGGGCGGGGACAAATTAGATAAATAAAAATAATAAATAAATAAATTGTACTCCAGTGAGCAAAAGATAAAAGAAACCCATATTTTATCAACATGCATTTCATATATTCAATTTGGGCCATAGTGATGGCCTTTTGAGCATCCAACAAAATTAGAATGCGTAACTGATTCCAATTTATCTGCTGTTCTGATATCAGCATAGCACTCCTGCTGTTAGCTGGATCCTACCTCTTACTCTTTTTTTTTTATCCTACCTCTTACTGACTCAGCTACAACATATCTCAAACAAGAACTCTTTGATCCTGGATTCACGAATGGCATGATGAAAGAAAATGGAAATGTTTTGTTGTAGAAACTTGGGATTTATTCAGGTATCCAGGTCCTTGTCACACAGGAGTTTCCAAAAATTTCCAAGAACTTGTACAGGGCCTTCTTGAACCTCTTCCGAGATGAAGAGGCAGAAGAGGTGAGTTTTTAAAAGATTTGGTATTAAGATTTACTTTCTCAATTTCTGAAGGGATGGTTGGTTCAGTAGTAAAAGCAGTATACAAGCGCTTTTCACTGATGTGATTAAATACAAGTTCGGTGTTGAATCTTCAGGGGATTTCAGATAAAATACTTCAGAGGAAAACTCAAAAGAGATTTTTTTTTATCAGCCCCATTAAAATTTGCTACCTCTGAAAGTTGCAAAGAATGTATTGCTCTGATTCTTGCTTTCATAAAAATGACCTCCTTGGAATAGCAAGGACAGCAATGAAACACTGGTTGCAAAGACCTTAGGAATTGCATTTTAAGTGGTTTGTATTGCAAGCTTTCTGGCCACTCAACTATCTGCTAAAATTATCAGAGCTGGTTGATTGGACAGGGCCCTTCAGCTTAAAATCCTTAGCACTGAACCATCTTCATTTTGACCAGCCTTATTCCACAGGTTTGTTTCCAGTGCCCCTGCTATGTTATTGGTGTTAAGGTCATTCATTCATTCATTGCGCATATGGAGTGCTACTTTCAGCCCTCTAAGCCTAAAGCATTGTCATTCTTCAAAGTTTATCAAAACCTTCAGTTGCTGAAATGGGCTGGCCATTTTAATGGCTCTCAGTACAATAAGAAATGGCAATATTTAACAGCTCTAAAACTGCTCCTGTCTTTTTGTCCAGAAAACTGTTTCTATCTTTTGACTGTTCCTATGCTTTATGTTAGTTTCAGAAATTATTTCATTTGAGACTCTTGGCAATTGTTTCCTTGCTGGTGATTCAAGACAAAAAGTAGCTCTGTTGTGACCTTTCTATCATCCATCTTGTGTTTTCCATTTATGGTAACAAAAATCTTATTTTTCACTTCTGCTCCTTTTAAATGGGTAACTACATTGGGCTTCATCCTGTGGACCAACAGAAGAGTATCAGATGATTTCAGGCAATGTAAAATGACTACCAGCTCCAATTATTTGGCAGAAAGATGAGAACAGGTTGCAGAATCTTCACAAGATTGCAGCCAGGAATAGAGTTGTTAGGATTAAGTCAGTATTAAGCCAGGAGAGAACCTCCTTTACTGTTCCTCAATTATTTTTGCAAGAGGGTAGTAACAGAATATGTTACTTGAAGCCTCAGGTTGGCAACCAAGCTGCTTTTCTCCCCACCTCCTCAGTATAAATCAACTTTGACTAGCTTTTGCTCTCCAGCTTGTTTGATTGTTTATGGGATCTTGTCTACCACCTGAAACTAAAGAGACTCTAAGAGGCTTATAGAATTCACATATAAAAACAATAGAAAATCAATAAAATAATTAAAGTTATAAAGCCAATCTAATAAAATAAAATAAAATATTATACTAATACACTAACATTTATTAAGAATGGCACTGCTGGCTATATTTAATCCCCAGATTCATGTGGACTTCACGTGCCATAGTTCTGAGCTATTTGTCATGACTGCCCTAGACTTCTTGGAGATCCACCCAATGCCAATCCATAATTTAAGCAAGCAAGATAGGAACCCCAGACTCAATGGTGTTATGGACATTGCTCCATTGTTATGGAGAAGCACATGCGTAGTTCTGATGCTCTTCAGCTTATTTTCAAGAAATCCCAAAGAGAAACACCTTAACTTTCTGAGCTTTTCTAGTAGGAATCACTGATGCTTTCTCAGTTTAGCAGGATTCTGTACTATAGGGCAGAACAATAAACACTAGAGCTAAGCATCTGATCTCAGCATATCTGAGGGACTGTCTCACCCCTATTACATCAACCCGCCCCATCCGGTCATGCAGGGAGGGCATGTTATGGGCCCCATCTATAAAATAATTCCATCTAGCAGGGTCTCGGAAGCTTGCCTTCTCTGCTGTAGCTCCCGCCCTTTGGAGCATCCTTCCCCCAGAGGTGAGACAGACCCCCTCGCTCCTGGACTTTCACAAAAGATTAAAGACCTGGTTCTGTCTGCAGGCTTGGAATGGGAGGGGGAAAAATTACAGCTGGGGATGGCTAGTACAGTAAAGTGATTATGAGGGGCCTATTACACTCAAGGACTGATTAAGATCTTTTCGCCATGCAGATTTTATTATATTTGTACTTTTATGGTATTTTGTAATGTAATGGTTTTATATTTTAATCCTGTTTTATTGTAAGCTGCCCAAAGACACCCCCCCCCCATAGGGGTGAGATGGGTGGTGAATAAATTTGTTAATTAAATAATTAAATAATAAATGGTTCTTAGTCCTAAATCTTGACAATGGTCTCATCATCCTCCAGGTCCTATTTCAGAGGGATCCATGACAATCATGACTATATTGGAATTGAATTCCAAACAGTTTAGAAAGCATCAAGTTGGGGAAGGCTGATATCGAGCCAGCTGGCATTTTATCCACTGTACAGCAGTATGGGATTAGTAATTCTCAGGGAGCAAGTAGAAAGCTTGTACTCCTTTCCCAATTGACCAAGATAAGAGAAATTATATATGTGACGTTGCAGCTGCCTCATCAAGATGTACAGATAAAGAATTGAAGTTAATTTGCACATATAACAACTGGCAGGTGCAGCACATTCATGGATAATTATTTACGACTCTCTGGAGATACAATCAGAGCAGGCCGTCCTGCTAGGCTGACTGACACAATCACCTCAGGGGAAATGCTGAAGGAAAGTGGTGGCAGCTTCTGATTGTTCCTCTTGAATTCCCCAATGTTTCCTTCTGTTGGGGAACAGAGATGCCTGTATAAATCCTGCACTAGGGACTCTAAATTAGTCTGCTTCCTCAGTTGCAGTGGTAGATACAAGCACCGAAGCATGCAATTCCAGCTGTCTTCTGTGTATGAAATGAGGAAGGGTTGCCTTATTTCAAGCAGCAATTTTGTTTTGGCCAGACCCAAGTATCATTCTACAGACAGAGATTCAGTATACCATTTCCCTCAAACTAACAGGAAAGAGGCACATGGGAAAAGTTCCTCTGGGGAAAGATAACATGGTGGCCTCCTCAGCTTCCATGCTGAGAGATGGCTGTACATCTAAATTGGGCCTCGTAAGCTGACTAACATTAACGTGAAGCTACCAGAGAAGCATTAAATCAAAAGATAAACAATCTAATTCTCTCCTGAGAAGAAATCACACTGGTAGGAATAGAGTTTATACAGGCTATAGAATGACCCATTCTGAATCATTAGGAAATATGGTTCTGTAAATACCTTGCCATGAGAGAAGGAATGTCATGTATATATGCTAGGTGTGGAGACCACCAATAGTGAGCAAAAAGCAAAACAGAATAAGGCATAGAGCTATTTGGAAGCTAAATACAACAGAGAAACAGTTCTAAGTAGAATTCAGAATAGCCAGTAGTTTCAGGCACAAGATTTACACAGAGAGATACAGTTAAAAGAGCAAATATAATGTGTGGCTTTCAGAAAGATGGGACTGGGGATTTGCCTAATGAGATTTAGTGTCGATCAGATCCTGGAAAAAGGAAATTTCTCTGGGATTCAGAAAAAAATGATGGAAAGAAAAATGGAAAATTTAGTTTATGATACTTTTATCATATTCACAAGTAACATGAATATGGGTCCTGATAGAAGCTACAAACGAATATAGGAATATACTTACAAATATACCAAAAAGCAATACAGACTACCTACCTCAATATTATCTAAATAAGCAGTCTCCAACATTTCTAACAGTAGGCAAATGTGGATTAAAAAAAAAAAAAGTCAAGCTGAGAAAGAAAAAAGAAAAGAAAAGAAAAGACCTCCAACTTGCCTGTAATGTCCCCAAACTTTAACCTCCAGGAAAAGCATATGGAAAACAAATTCCAGGTGTTTTATAGCCAGCTTCAACAGCTGAGAAGGTTGAGACCACATAGCACTACATTGGCCAGTTGCTCTAGGCTAGTGCTGGAATAATTTGTCTGCTCTTTGGCTAGATAATTGCCCTCTATGGTCCTGAACAGAAATTCTCTAGGTTGGTAGCACTACGTTTCTGCAACTTGCTTTGCCCTACGCCTCCTTCCTTTGTTTATTTCTTGCTATGCAGCATCACTTTAGTTGTTATTTAATGCAGATAGTGCAATTTGCAAATCTATTTGCAAAAACAGTTGCAGAGAACTTAGGTGGGAGGATAATATGGTGTTCAAGTACTACTTGTGGGCTTTCCAAAAGTATCTAGTTGGTCATTGGTCTAATCCATTATTGTTCTTCCTAAATTTGCATAAAAGAAAACAGATCAGAACAACTTAATTAAAAATAAACACAAGCCAGATCAAAACAATAAATGGTTGTTCAACTTTTTTCATCAACCTAGGATACTGCTTTTCTCCCATCTTCCTTAGGCTGATGGCTCCAGAGGGAGCACTTCCCTGATCAAAATTCACATTTAGTTGAATTAGTTTAGAATTACAGGGTTTTTTTAAACAAACAGTCAAGCAATTGGGTATGGTAAGATACATAAGGATTACAGAGTCTTCTACCCAAAGGGCTATTAGAAAGCTGCCCTCTGTTTTTAATGATTTGTCCAATCCAACCCATGGACTGGTTTAAAGCTAAAAAAACTGGAGAAAGTGAGGCTTTGAGATTACAGTATTCTCCAGTATGATAAGAAATTGAATACTTCTGCTTAATGAATACAGTAGTGATTATTTCTAAATGTGCAGTTACAAATAAATTTCCAATTCTTTTTTTTAATGCAAATCATATTTTCTTTTTCCTCCTAGCCTAGTGCTTTGGTAACGCCTAAGCAATCACCATAAATAAAAATCTTCCTACTTGGCTTACAAGTCAAACAAACAATTATTTACAAGATTCATCAAGATTTCCCCATAATACATATTTCCAGTCACATGGTTTAGAAGTAAAGGTTCAGGAGTCCTTTTATGGAACAATTATAATCATACTGGATAATTAGTCCTTTTAGTAGTCTATTAAAATCCAACCAGCTAGGGGAAAATTTAAAAGATTTATAGGATCAGAAGAGGGAGGATGATGTGCACTACTGAACAAAGAAGAAAGATGTACACAAGCACACCAGCAGCCCTCAGTCCTGGATGATGAATGAGCCAGTGTATGCTTCTTTATAGTTTTGGAGTTTCAAAGGAACTGGAAGGTTCCCATCACACCAATTTGCTCCCACGGAGGATGTAATGGCACAAGGAAAACTAGCATGGACCCATCCATCTGCTAGAGAAGAAGCAGCTGCAAATAACACTGGTTCCCTTTCCCTGCCAAAAACCGCATCTTCGTCCATCATCTGGGAGACTATAGGCTGCTACTGTGCTTGCGTACCTCTGCGTGAGTATTTGGGGAGAAGGGATAGTTTAACTTGTTCTAAGCTGCCTTGAGAATAATTCATTTGAAAGACATCCCCCCCCCCTAATATCTTCGAAATAAAAAGGCCCATGTTTCCACACACCAACTGGCTGATCTTATATTTGCAAAGGAGCCCAATACTGGAAGCTCTGAGAAATTAAATGCCCCGAAACACTCCTCTCAAGTGGGTAGTGTTTACCTTTTCCTCCCATTCCCAACTATTTCATTCAATCATTCAAGATATTCCCTCTTGCTTAAACCAGTTCTGGGAAGGAAATCCACACCCCTGGCCAAGAGTCAGCATACCTCATTCTCCCCATCCCCAATCCCCAGCCACCTCTCATTTCAAACATGAGAAAGAACTTATTTTAGAGGTTTTCTGGGAAACAAAAGAGGGACTCTGATATGGGTTTGGTCTGAGTTATCCTACAATCTTGGAGGGGACATGTAACAAATCCTATGAGCACCTTGCCAGGGACCGTAAGAATTTAGCTGACATCTAACAGATAATGAGGAGTGTACCATTTTGCTCGATGAATGATAGGATGGCTTAGATTCTCTTGACAAGGTGTCTTGTACTACAGATGTAACACGTTTTTTTCTTGCTAAGGCAAAGAATTACCACAAAGTGACTTAATTCACAATTATCTGTAGCCAGAAAAAGCTGTGATATAACACAAAATAAATAGAGAGGCAGATCTGCTTTGTTTTTGGATATAAGAGGGGCACATATTGCTTTTCATATTGTTTTGCTGTGATAGAATCACCATCAATTCATTCCATCAAAGTTTTGCAATGCCCTCCTTAGCATGCGAACTCTCAGACAATGAAGTGATGGAATTCTTCTCAGTATTAGCTGTACTTGGAGTGTATCTGCAATATGCTCAGAGATGTAACTTAATTTTGGAAGACTGTAGTACTTGACTACACTCCACACACACACACACACACACACACACAAGCTTTAGCCTTGGGTCCTATATGTACAGGGTATGTTAAGGCCCTGTAGCAGAATTAAAAGAAAAGAACCTTGCCAGAAGGCATTCTCCTTCTCTTCCCTTGTACAGAATTAATCCTGCAGAGGCAGACCCAATGGATACTAATCCAGGTCAGGTACAACATGTGTAATGAGATTCCTAAACCCCAAACTGTAGACAGAGTAAATGCCCAAAGAAAAACTAAAATTTTGCAGCCTCAATTGCTGATATTCAGTTGGGAGAAGTATGCTTGGAAAGATGTTTAGGAGTTTTAAATTTTGTTCTTTTTGTATAGGCAGCATGGAGAAGAAAGATATGGAAGTGAGAACTTGAGCAAGTGGGAAATGCCAGCCACGGAGATCCAGGAAAAGTAGATGGTCACATGTGGGTGATGTGAAGGGACATGAACTGAGTTCATCAAGTACTTACCTATTTGACCTCTCAGAGAATTTAAGGGAGAAAAAAGTTGGCTCTCATTGATTTTGTGCTGGAAATGTAATACATTTGAAGAAAAATGGATATATATATTATGGGCCTGTCCACTTGTAATTCCTTTTTGGTTAGACATTATTTCCATGATGAATCAGGTTCTTCAAAGGCAGTTAAGGGTTAAAAATGCTAATGTTTATTGTCAGAAAGCCTATACTTTCTGCTCCACAAGATCTGATCACCTTCATTTAGATCTATTACCTCCTTCTTTTTCTTAGCTTTAGACACACAATCTTCCTTCCTTCCTTCCTTCCTTCCTTCCATGTCATTAATTAATTCATTTATTTTCATTTATTTATTTTCTATCCTGCCTTTATAATTTTAGAAATAACTCAAGGCAGTGAACATACCTAATACTCCTTCCTCCTCCTGTTTTCCCCACAACAAAAACCCTGTGTGGTGAGTTGGGCTGAGAGAGAGTGACTGGCCCAAGGTCACCCAGCTGGCTTTCATGCCCAAGGCAGGACTAGAACTCTCAGTCTCCTGGTTTCTAGCCCGTTGCCTTAACCACTGGACCAAGCTGGCTCTCTTCATTCATGCTCTACTACAGTTCTTACAAGTTGCAACCTTCTATGTGCCATGGTTATCATCAGATGAGCCCACAGGAACTAATCTCCACCTCCCATCCTTCCACTGCCATTGCCAGTATCAGTCAATTCTAAATATACTTTCCTCCAAAAGTTGTTTACTTGCTAGCATAGCATGTAATCATTGTGGCTAAGAGAGTGAACTACAGCTAGCATAAACCCTGCATAATATTCTCCAGCTTGCCTTCCAGAAGGATTGGACTTTAAATCCCCTAAATCCCCATGCTGGATGGAGGATTATGGGGTTAAATCCAACACATCTAGAAGACACTAAATTGAGGAAGGCTATGCTAGCAACAAAGCAATCATCCTGGGAGAATCCCCTGGGATGTTATTTGGTGCTGCAATGATTGGGATCTGCACCAGAGCACAAACATTCATCCCGGTATGGTTTACGCAGTTCTTCCTGATGGATTGTGTCCCTGGTGTAAATCACTGTAATTTCTATTTTGTTCTGAGGACTTTTCCAGTATGCTCAAAATATTGTGTGCATAAAAACTGAGGAGCATTCTTCAATGAATTCTGCAGGGGCTGGTTTTGTTTAAATCACAGCCCTTTCCCAATGCTGTAAAGTCACAACATTTTATAAATGCTCTAAAATCACATCAGGTTTTACAAATGCCAATGCACAGAGAAATGCAAAGCAGCAGCAGCAGCAAAACTCTGATGGTGGCGGTTAAAAGTTTTGAAAATAAAATATACATTGTACAGAGAGAGAAGGAAGAGAGGGATGGGGAGAAGGAGAAAGAAATATGGTTTTTCCAACTCATGCTTTCTGTCATTAAACATTCTCTGTCTGGACACAGTTCCCAAGGATGATGGAAAGGGATATTCATTACCAGCCATAAAAGTTTGGATGATTTTAGCAAATCAATGCATTCTAGGAAGTTGGGAGGGGAAAAGAGAAACAGTAACAGATAAATGTTCTTAGACTGGAACAGACCAATTTTAGTGGGAGCAGAACTCAGGCCCAGTTTGCATAGTGGTTGAGGTACCAGGCAACCATGGGTTCTTATCCCATTTTAGGCACAAAGCCAGCTGGGTGATTTGGGGCCAGCCACTCTCCCTCAGCTCTAGAAAGAAGGCAAGGGCAAAACGGTTCTGAAATCTTGCCAGAAAAACTACAGGAACTTGTCCAGGCAGTTACCAGGAGACTGACTCGAAGGCACAGAAACAAAGAACTCAGGCCCAGCATGAAAACCTGACTTCACAGGCCATGAAAGAAAGCAGAACTGATAGTTGATCACCAAGAAGGCACTTCCATCAGGTCCTCCATCAACTATCACTTGGTGACAGCTATTTTATCAGTACGGTAGGGAAAGTTAAGGGAACCAAGGGTCTTTGGAGAGGCCAGCAATGTTTGCCTCTCCCTCTCCTTGAATGGCATGCATTCTAGCTAGTTATATTAACTGTGTAAATAAGAATGAGTGCCTGAGAGTTTATTTCCCTCTTCCCTTTCAATCTCTTTTCCTTTTGTCTTTTAAATTCTAAGCCTGACAGCAGGACTGGAGAAGGATTTAAGACAAAATAATGAATACCATATTACAGAATTCTGATAAGCACGGTAACTGAAATTACTTTCCAATCTGCAAGGGATATCAGAGTTCAGAAGTCATGAAATGCTTTTACAAAAAAGTTTTAGCATGTATGTTGATGCGCTTATGTTTTTTAAAAAAAGACAAACTATTCTTTTCAACCTTCTTTCACAAGGAGGTTTCTTGCAACTCTAAGCCCAGAGATTTATCTGATTCAACAGTTTCAAAACCACCAGTTTTAAATAGCCTTGTTTGCAGACAGGGACCCAAATCCTTAAGCTTGATTTAATTTATATAATAATAATAATCTCAATTTTATCTTTTACAGCTAGACAATGTCCATCATCCATTTCCAACTGTAACTGGTGCAAGAGTAATAAAAAAGACAAGCATCTGCAGTACCCACCAATGTTGAAAATATTGTGTTCCCTGAAGAAAAAGAGTAATGTGCAAACATAGCTAAAGGTAAAGGTTTCCCTTGACATTAAGTCCAGTCGTGTCCAACTCTAGGGGGCGGTGCTCATCTCCGTTTCAAAGCCGAAGAGCCGGCGTTTGTCCGTAGACACTTCTGTGGTCATGTGGCCGGCATGACTAAATGGAACGCCGTTACCTGCCTGCCGAAGCGGTACCTATTAATCTACTCACATTCGCATGTTTTCGAACTGCTAGGTTGGCAGGAGCTGGGACTACCAACGGGAGCTCACCCCGTCACGCAGATTCGAACCGCCGACCTTCCAATCGGCAAGCTCAGCAGCTCAGCGGTTTAACCCGCAGCGCCACCCCGTCCCCCATGTGCAAACATACATTACTAAATTTCATTGCTTTATATAAAGTAATTGGGCCAAAAACTGGTTTGGAGAATTGTGATCATTATTTGCACTCTGCCACTCTTGTTTTCCAATTCTTAATTTGTTTCTGTGAGTTTCACAGAGAGACGTGTACTGCCAACCCTCAGGTCTGAGAAAAAGCTGTTTTTCTACAGCAGGAATTTACAAGATGTGTCATCCACAATACCCTGATAACTCCCCACACCATTTCAAAGTTAAAGAAAAAGATGAAAGTAGCAAAATGAATGCTGAAACCTCTTGAGATATCAGAAGGAAGGGTGAGATTGCCACATCTTACAAGATTTTGCCACCTCACGGGTTTTTAGCAATTTAAACTATATGTTTGAAAAGGTTTAAACCATGGGCAAAAATATGTGAGGATGTTTGCACCTGCGACAATTACTTAAAACAGATAAAACAGGCCACCTTTCAACTCAGAATTAGTAGACACAAGGAAGAAAATATGACCTAGATGTTTATAGGCAAAATCCTTCCCAACCATGAGAGGCTCTGTTTCTGTGGCAGTCTGGATACAATTCATTACATCATTTTTGACTGCCACTTACTTGTGTCTCTTTGGCATGGATTACTCTCAAAACCTTTACAGAGTAAATACCCAATAAATGCTGTAAACACTGTATCATCTTGCCAATATCTACTGAGTGATGCTGTATCTGAAACCACCTGAATTGTTGCCAAATTTCTAGAGGAACTGCTTAAAAGGAAATGTAATCAATTTTTTCAATGAGTATGGTTCTTTCTTGGTTACTTTCATGATATGTTAATGCCTTTTGTATTTTATTGCTTTTATAATGCCAATAAAGGTTTGATTGATTGTAAAAAAGGCAAAATCTATAAATTTAAATGATGATATGAGGAATATGAGATGATCCCAGGCCACTTCAGGCAAGAAGACAGACATCTTTTTTCCTAGTTTGGCATTAGAAACAATATTACATGATCAAGGCAGGACTGCATGATTCAGGCCTCCTAGTTCTAATTTGGAAGCACAGAGTGGGATCCTTGTTTTCTAATTTATCAGAAAGGTTTTTACCTTTAAAGAACTTAAAGGAATAAAGAACATGGTTAAAAGATTCTAAGCCACACTTTATTACTATTACTACTGCAATCTACCACCTGCAGTATAAGAATAATCAACTGCAAACAACATATAAAATGCCTAAATAAATACATTTGCATCACTTATAATGAGAGGAAAATGCAAAAGAAAATTTCACACTGATGATGTCAGCCCTCCCAGGTAAACCAGACAGGAAACACAACCAGATGAGCTAATTTTACTTTATTCTAAGGCTACATTAACAAAATCTCCTGCCATCACTTTTAACAGCCAAGAAAACTGCAGAGACTTGTGTAGGCAGTCTCCGAGAATCAGACATGATTGAACGGATGAAAAAAAGTTAGGGCTGATTCTTTTTAAGTTTCTTTCTTTCCCATTATGCAGCTGCATCCCTCTTTTATCTGATCGTTCCCTAGGCAGCATCTCTTCCCCTGTCCTTCAAGGTCATTTCCACATACCATTACAGATGATCATTAGATAGAATAAGTACTCTTTTTTCTGTACTAATGTCTTTGCAAGGCTTTGGTGGATAAAACTGGAGAAGACATGGATAACCAGTCACAACTAAACAAAACACTTGGCTATCTCTATTGATCTCTATTCTTCCATCTGTTTCTGGGCTACTTTTAAATGTAAATTAGGAAATGACCTACCCAAAGGTTGATTGTCCCTGCTCTTCTAATATCTGTCTGTGGGGATGTCTCCTCTTCTCCTCCTCCTCCTCCTCCTCCTCCTTCCCTTCCTTTTCCCAACAGAATTTGATAGATTGCTTTAAAATGTTTTGTGGCTACATTGTCATCAGGGTTATGCAGAGAACAACCTGGCCTTGCACAGCTGAATCCTCAGTTCAGAAAGATATATAACCTGCTTGTATTGGCTTGAACACTAACACAACATTACCTATGCCCAACACTTGTTTTGGACTGCTGTTCAAGAAAAACAGAACTTTACCCTTCTGTTATCTAGCATGGCAAAAACATAAACATCTTATGGCATATATATCTCTCAGGATATTTTTACCACATTTCCAGAAACCTAGACCATTAAGGCAGGGTGAAGACTGTCAAATGTCATATAAATTAGCACAGCTCAGACCATTTCCACAGCTTTCCCAGAAATTTTTGACTACTGCAGTTTGGCCAAGAATTCCCCTTTCCAGTCTCAGTTTCTTTAGTTGCATTGCCTAAAGCATAAAGAGATGCACACCAGTCAGTGGGGCCAAATGGTTGTGGAGGAATATTGCTCACAAGGACAAAGGTCAGAAAGACAACTACACATAATAAGAGCATTTAAATTAATTCATAAAGTTAAAATAAATGAAAGCTAATAAGAACTACATAGGGGAAGTGTCATCACATGTATCACAACATTATTGCACAAATGACACATATGATTGCAGTGTACTCTACACTGATTGCTCAGGAACTGATGCAAATCTCATTATCTGCATCATTTGTGTTAGGGCTTCATGATGCATGGGACATCCCTGTGCCTTGCACCCAACACCTATGAATAAGTAATAAATGATTTTCAGGTGGGATAAATGGATGAGAGACAAAGATTAAGTAAAAAAAAAACCTAGCATAATTGAAAAACTATTGTCTTTAAGCAAAATAAAAGATTGGGATGTGCTTAACAAAGGGAAAAGATGGATTTTGAAACAAGAGTAATGGAAAGACGGATAAACAAATTAATTACAGGGGACCAAGTGAGGAAGAGAATTAGGATAATAAAAAATAAAATTGGAAGGGGGGGGCTTTTGCAAGAGTACATGCCATCAGAGAAATCACAGAGGAAATATATCCTCGGCAAAGATGAGACATGATTGTAACAACAGCAAAATTGCATCCATTTCCCTCCCTGCCCCCATGAACTTGTCTTAAAGGCTGGATTGAGTTGAACTGACTACGAAGTCATTCTGGTTTGACTAGTCAGTCAAACCAGGACTAGTCAAACCCTGGACTAGTCAGTCTCAGAAACCAAGATTTTAATTCCCCCCAAGGCACAGGCGTTGCCTGAGCAAGCTTCAAAAGACACAACTAAAAAAAGAAATCCTCAGTTGGGGCTTGTATTATTATGCCCTGCCCTTTCCAAAATATATATCAGAAACAGAGCTCCATGGAGGGTGTTAGACTACAAATAAGGCAAGTTAGACACCTCTGTCTTGCCTCACTCCATTCCATGTTGGGTTTTAAATTCTCTTAAGATGCTTGGTTTGGGGACACAGGCAATTTGCTATTTAAGTCGTTATGTTCAAATCCATGGAGCAGCCTGTTCAGGCTAGAAGCTATCACTGGAAGCTCTCCGAGGTCTTGCTGAATTAGACCTCTTCCATCTACTTACTGTGCTTCCCTTGACCCTAATATTTGCTTAGTTTTCTTATTATTTACTTTGGAAATGTATGAGGCTACCCAGCTCTACAATGACTCTGGGCAGCATACAGTAAAAACAACTGTACAATAAATTCAAATAAAAAAACAGGAAAACAACCAAATGCCACAAGAAAACAACCATTAAAACTAAATGAAACACACAGAATCTGCCACCCACTCTAACCCAAGGCCTGAAAAAAGAGTCAGGTTTTCAGAGCAATTCTGAACACTGCCAGGGTCAGGACCAGGCATGTCTTGCAGGGGGGCGAGGGGGATGGTGTTCCAGAGGACAGGTACTACAGTAGAGAAGGCACACTTCCTAGATCCCATCAGGTGACACTGTTTAATGGATGGGAACTGGAACATGCTACTTCTTCCCAAATGTACAGGCAACAAAGAAGCCATAGAAGACAGATGGTTCTTTAGATAACCAAGCCCTGTGCCATGAATGGCTTTATAGGTAATAACCAGCACCCTGAAATGCACCCATAAACCTACTAATAACCAATGCAGTTCAGGGAGCAAAGGTGTTACCTGAGCCTGAAGAGATATGCCCACAATTGTCCTGCCACATTCTGGACCAGCTGCAGCTTCTGACTGGTTTTCAAGGGCTGCCCCACGTACAGCACATTGCAGTAGTCTCTGTGTGAGGAGACCAAAGCATGAGTGACTATCTGACGGATCCCCCAATCCAGGTCAGGGCACAGTTGACACACCAAATGGATTTGTGCAAAAGCCTTCTTAAGCTACAGCTGCCACCAGTTCCCCAAGCAGAAGCTGTGAACCCCGAAATTGTGTACTGGTGGACATCTCCAGTAGAACCATATTCAAGTTTTGCTTGGTGCCCCAAGAAAGCACAAGGCAGTAACAGGCTTGAGGAAATCCTGGTAAGTGAAACAAGTGCTTTTCCTCAAGAATATGTGAGCAGGATCATGGGGTAAGCCAAATCATTGCTAATGACTGGCTTCCTCATAGCAGAAGATAGACTGATGGAGTTAACGGAAAGCTGACTTCCCCTGTTATGTTGCAGCAAATCTTGTTTCACCTATTAGGAAACAACATTTCTTGGAAAATATGAACAGATTTTACTGTAGCTTTCAGCATGTCCAGAATTCCTTGAGAGTGCCATTTTTTCTAATGTATTGTTTTCAGGACACATCTTCAGAAATCTACCATATTTACTTGTGTAGGCAAAAGAACATATTGTTCAAAAGCTGTGGAACAGTTTATAACAGGTTAGAAATAAGATAAGAAGACTGATTAGATACATTGCATTCTCTTTAAGAACTGATACTTGCATTTGAATGTTTACTAGCAGAATGTTTGAAAAATATCCCATAGTTCTGAGGTTTGACAAGTTCACAAGGAATGTAAAGTATTGTTATTAGAATAGCTTCTAAATGAATTAATCATTGCAAAGAGTTCACTTCAAAAATTAATTTTAAGCCAATTCTGGCAAACCATATTGCAGACAGTGGATGTGTCCTGCTTGATAATCAGTTTTCATCTATTAACTGATTTTTCAGTAATACCAGAACTTTTATTTTCAGTCAATCATGGTGATTAAAATATTAACCAACTCCATCCGCATCTGACACGTTTACCTAAAATATGTGTAGCGGTAGAGGACTGATACTTTAAGAATCCTAATAGAAGTGATATGACAGATCATAAATACTAGTTTAGCTTCATATTTCAGGATTGTGGTAAGTTTTTACTTACTTTACTATGCCTTTGGTTGGATGGCTTTTTGTGAAATCTTCAAATCTTCCTAACCAGGGATTGCCTGGAAATTCCCAGAGCAGACTTTTGTGCCAAAAACAAGGCGATTGGTCTATCATAAGCAAGGGCAGTATACTTTGCTGCTGCATGCATACTTAGTTATTGTTATACTGGGGCAGTGCCACAAACCATAATGTTACTATTTACATTACAAAAGCATTAGCAAAAAGCTGGTACAAAAGTGTGGGAGCAAGGTGTTGGGGTTCTCAGAACAGATTTTATCAAACACCTTTGTTGTCACTACTTCCTAACTCCATTCCTTTCCCCTCACCATCTCAGTAGGACAATCAAGTCATTTAGCAGTAATAGAAATCCCAACCAGTCTAAGTAATTTACTGCACTCGGGTAAACAGTTGTTCTTATCAGTGTCCAGAGTTCCAATATGTTTAGAATATAAGTGTCATAAACTGCAAATGGAGCCAATAGCATACGATGGTGGAACTGGGTGATCAGGCATGTTTTTCATGAATAACAGTGAAATCAACAACTAAGGGACCTGTAAAAAGAAGTCATTTGCATTCTACACAAAGAAAATTATTTCTAGATATCTATTTTTAAATGGTCAAATTTTTCACTCGAGGTGCTGGGAGGTATTTTGCTTTTGTTCTCTTGCAAACCACATCTGCTCCACTGATCATCTTGCTAAAAGGTAAAGGTAAAGGTTTCCCTTGACATTAAGTCCAGTCGTGTCCGACTCTAGGGGGCAGTGCTCATCTCCGTTTCAAGCCAAAGAGCCGGCGTTTGTCCGTAGACCCTTCCGTGGTCATGTGGCCGGCATGACTAAACGGAATGCTGTTACCTGCCCGCCGAAGCGGTACCTATTAATCTACTCACATTTGCATGTTTTCGAACTGCTAGGTTGACAGGAGCTGGGACTAGCAACGGGATCTCACCCCGTCACGCGGATTTGAACCGCCGACCTTCCGATCAGCAAGCTCAGCAGCTCAGAGGTTTAACCCACAGCGCCACCGCGTCCCTGATCATCTTGCTAAGAATGGACAAAAGTTTGACTTTAACAGCAGCCAGATTTAATATTTTCAAAAATAGGTTACTAAGAATAGTGCACTAAACCCATATGTATTGTGAACCATAGTTTATGCTAATTGTGGTTTAGCCAACTGACTATTTTTAAATGAGCCATGATTTAGAACAGCCTTCCCTAATCTTGATCCTCTCCAGATATGTGAACTTTAATGGCCTTACTAAGGAAGAATTCTGGAAGTGCTGATGTCTACTTTTCTGAAGGACAAGAAGTTGGGGAACTTTTGCTTAGCATGAGATGCAAATAGAACCCAGAAGATTTTGGCAAATTGTTAGTTAAATACATTTATTTGCAACCATAGGTTTTAGCCAAATTCACATAAAATTACAACAATCCATATCAGTTCAATTCATCCCTCCTAAAATTAAAACTGTCAACATCTGCATTTGTATCTTCCTTGAGGCCATTGCAAACAATGCAACATATTTTGTTACATGTTCATCTATATCAGTCAACAGGAAATTTTGTAGTTTTTTCTTCTATACTAAACGGATTCAGTTGGGTTAACAAAGGCATAATAAATCTAGCTCGGGGTTCCTGATATAATTTGCAATGTAATAAGTAATGGATCAGATCTTCCACCTGTGAATTATTACAAATGCATAAACAGTGTGTAATTGGTAATCCTTTACATCTTCCATCCAAATAGGCTGTTGGTATTGTGGGAAAATGAAGTTCTGTGAAAGCTTGTCTCAGGGAGTGGGATGTGAGAGACTATAAATAAGCTAACATTCCTTTTCCATCTTTAAGCAATCAGTACCACCTGGCCAACTTAAACTTGTATACATGCTCTCTATTTTGTCTAAAATCTTTAAAAACTAAATAGCCCCTTAATAATGTATGGGAATTTATATCATTCAATAGTTCCTGATTTCGTGAAAATTGTGAGAATAGTTTCAGACACAAATTCACCCATCCACTACTATTAAATTTTTTGTGGAGACATTGTTTTGCCAAGTAAGTGTCAGGCATGAGAACTAGTCTCCTATAACATAAAATATAAAATTATTGCTTTCTTTACCCTTATATAAATTGATGGAAGGCCCACTTGCAATCTCAACGTTGCTGCCAGTGTACATGGGGCTAAAGCTTGAACTGACCTCATAAAATTATTCTGGAATACCTCTAATTCTTCTAGTTTACTTAAACCCCAAATTGGGGCCCCACATGTCAACTGTGAGATTGTTTTCCCCTGGAAAGTCTTGAGAGTAGACTGTACAAACTGGCCTCCTCTTGAATAGAAGGAGGAGCAAATGGCTGTCATTGATCTCATAACCATTGTTCCATTATAGTGTTTCAGTAAAATGGATGCTCAAATACTTGAATGGTCTCACTTGTTCTATCTCCTTACTGTCTAGGGTCCATCTATGTCTCTTTGGCCTTTTAGCAAATACTTCTATTTTGGTTTTGGCATAATTTATTTGTAGGTATTCTTTCCTAGAATAAATGCCAAATTCTGTCAAGAGTCTTCTCCTTCCAATTAATGTTATTGAGATAAGTACCATATCATTGACATACAGCAATATGGAGACCTTCCTACTTCCAGTAATGGAGCATAAAAGGAAGGATTACTAAACTCTTCTACAATGTTGTTTATATAAAAGTTAGAGCAGAAAGGAACCAGTATGCAAATTGTTGATTCAGGTAACCTTCAAGCTTGTTCCAACCTTTCAACCAGTTCATCTTATGAACAACATAAAATAACCCGTGTTGTAAACTGATTTGTCATATGGTAATATTCCCTAGGTGAAGAGAATCATGTTTAAGCCAATTTACACCTGTGGAGTAAAAATATACCAAGCTTGATTTCACAATGATGTTGTATCCTGCCCTAAGTTAATTCATATCTCACTTGGAGCCCACACAGGTAATCTTCACTTAACGATGGTAATTGAGCCCAGAATTTCCATCGCTAAGCAATGTGGTTGTAAAGCAAGATGGCATTGCTTAGTGACAGCAATCTGGGCAACTCCCCTTGCCATTGTTAAGTGAATTTTACCAGTCGTTAGCCTGAGCACCCGCCCTAATCCAAACCATTCCAGGCTTGGTCCCTTCCAGCACCGAACACTGCCTTCAACTCCCCCACCCACCTTTCTCCCCCCACCATCTCTGCCCTTTTGGAAGGCCTGCCCCCTGCCTTGCAGGGTGGCAAGCAGACCGGGAACTGCGTGGTTCTGGGGCTGCAGCCAGCTCCAGCCTCCCTAGCCCACCTGCATAAAAATCCAGCCAATCCCAGCTACCATAGCAAGCTTCAGCCTCTCCAGCCTCCATTTGTTCACCCAGCTGCCTCCTCTCCCAGTTCCCCACACCAACCTTTGAACATTTCACTCAGCTGCCATGGGAAAAGCAGAAGCACCTTGCTGCTGGACCCAGCTTCTCTGGCAAACATTTCCTGTCCGCATGGCTCCCCTCTGGTGTCTTCCAAAGCTTATGCTATCTTCTCAAGGCTCCAAAGAAGGGAGCCATGTGGAAAGGAAACATTCCCACAGCCACTGAGTGAAAAAGTCCACTATCGGTGCAGGGAACTGGGAGAGGAGGCAGCTGGGTGAACAAATGCAGGCTGGGGAGGCTGGGGCTTGCTATGGTAGCTGGGATTGGCTGGATTTTCACACAGGTGGGCTAGGGAGGCTGGAGCTGGCTGCAGCCCCAGAACCACGCAGTTCCCGGTCTGCTTGCCACCCTGCAAGGCAGGGAGCAGGCCTTCCAAAAGGGTAGAGATGGGGGGGAGATAGGTGGGTGGGGGGAGTCGAAGCACCCCTGCAGTCGTAAGCGTGGACGGGCTGCCAAGCACCCAAACGTTGATCACATGACTGCGGGAGCGCCACAGCAGTCGTAATTTTGGGCACAAGTGGTAAATCTATTTTTTCAGCACCAACATAATTTTGAATGATCACTGAATGAATGGTTGTTAAGTGAAGACTACCTGTATATTAACATGAATTGCTCTGGAGATTGCCATGCTCTAGAATTTGTCAAAAGCTGCATGTTTTCCTTCCCCTTTTTATTTTAGCTTTGAAAATATTTTTTTTTCTAATTTTAGAACCTCTTTATGTATCTGCCTGCTGGTAGATGTAGAGAACAGTCAGTCCTAACGTAACGTAACACATGGATGCTTTCTCAAAAACTTCCTGACTATCCAAGAAACTCCTGCTTTTGATGATCCAGTTCAGCCTTGCCCAAGTTAGTGTCTTCCAGATCAATTGCACAATAATTCCCAGTTTGGTAGGAAATTATAGAAACTAATATTCAATCATCTGAAGGGCATTTGCTTGTGGAAGACAGATCTACTTACAGGTAGTCCTCAGTTAATAACCACAATTAGGACTGGCAACTCCATTGCTAAGTGATGTGGTGATGACCCATGGTGACTCACTTAGCGACTGCAGCAGAACTGATGTAAATTGGGTGTGGTCACATGATGTTTCACTTAATGACCACATCACTTAGCAATGGGGTTGCATCATGTACCACACCCAATTTACATCAGTTCTGCTGCAGTCGCTAAGTGAATCACCATGGGTCATTAAGCACAATGTCACATGACTACAACTTGCAACTTCCTGCCAACTTCCCCACTGACTTTGCTTGTCAGAAGCTGGCTGTGAAGGTCGTGAATGGTGATCATGTGACCACAGGACACTAGGACCATCATAAATGTGCACCAGTTGTGAAGTGCCCAAATTGTGATCACATGACTGTGGGGATACTGCAACAGCTTTAAGTTCAAGGACCAGTTGTAAATCTACTTTTTCAGCACCATCATAAATTTGAACGGTTGCTGAACAAGGCAGTCATTAACCGAGGGCTACCTATATTTGGTAAAAATTGCTCGTGTTGAAAGTGTTGCTCTTTTGTAGCTCAGAAAGTACTTTTTTCCTTCCCTATTCCACTTTAGTATGAATGTCATAGTAGAAGATTATAACTTTCCACCTAAAGCAGAGGAAAAAAAAAAAACAGCTTGTGGAAACACCATTCACAGGCTTCAGGGGCAAGATTTCAATAACCCTCGCTCCATTTTGACATTAATTAGCACTGGCTGGAGATAAGATGCTTATCTTATCTATAACGTCCATTTTTAATAAAAACAAACAAGGGTGATTATGGATCCAGCAATGATATCACAACCATATCAGATTTTAAAGTGTAAGTTTGACTTTCTGGGAGTGTTGTCTTGTGTCTGAGTGTGTGTGTGTGTGTGAGAGAGAGAGAGAGACAGAGAGAGAGAGAGAGAGAGAGGGAGAGAGGGAGAGGGAGAGGGAGAGAGAAGGTATTAAACTAAGCCATTTTTGTTTAAGGCAAAGGAAATTTCAGGCCTGGAAATTCACATGGGACAGTTCTAGGGCAGTTAATTTTGAAGCTGAATTTATGGAGTTTTTATGTCACCTTCAACTGAACCCTGTTAGATGGCTTTACAACTGTTATTGCTTTATAACCTCCTGACTGTAAATTCTTCCATTACGCTTTATTTACTCAAGGATAAAAATGTGTGTCCTGATGGTTTGTTATTTAAAAATAAAGGATTGTATGCACTTAAAAACAAGATGATTGGCAGATTAGATAAATGCAAACCATTCCCAGTTACAGGTCTCTGGGCCCACTGTGAACGTGTGGGTGGGACTGCAAGAACTGATAGTCAGCCTTTTACTTTCAAACAGAAATATCAGAATACTGAAAGCATTTAAGGATGAAGAGTAACTGAAAAAATAACATCTACGGCGTTCTGATGGGGAAGTACATTCTTATAATAGCTCAACGTTTAGCAACATCCAGAAATTCAGATGATCTGAATGAATTTCAGATTTCAGCTTACCATTATGATTAGGTACATCCCTTTCAAAGAAAACTAATTTCATTTAGAACAAGTTAAATGATTCAAATGCTCAGTTGTGGGTGCCTTTTTTATAAATTCTAATTATTGTATACATAATTCATCTTGGGTCCCTCTTAGATGTTTTTTAACTACAGATTCCTTCAGCCACAGTTAGCATTGTTAGGATAATGGGAGTTGCAGTGTTGCAGTCAAACTTCCAATGATATAAGTGTGGATATGGCTGATACAGATATCACAAAATATGAATTATTCATACTGCATATACTTAAAGATAAGCTAAGAATTTTTGGTGCCAAAATACACCCCCAAAATTGGGTTCGGCTTATCCGTGGATGGGTTTATCCATTTATAGTAATACTGCTGCTGAGCTATCGTCAGCTTTCCCAGGTAGACCAGACAGGAAACAGAACCAGATGAGCTAATTCTATTTTATTGTAAGGCTACATTAACAGAATCTTGCAAGTCTGAAAGTACAAATCTCCCTCCATTGCCTTTACAGCTTGACAAGCTAGGGAGGGTCCCTTCTGAGCCACTTGCCTCACCCACTATCCAGCTGTGGGCTATGCCCTCTCTTATCTGACCATTCCCTAGGCAGCATCTTTTCACCCTGTCTCCCAAGGTGTTTCCCACATACCATTACAGCTATCAATAATATTATTGGAACCTTGTAAATCAACTTCTGCCACTCTAATTATCACCTTTAGGAGGCAATTGTTTGGCACTATGTCACGGAAGTCCATGGGGGATGTCAAAAAAATCAAGATGGCAGCTGCAATCACACCATAGAAGCCCTGCTCCTTTTTGATCATGTGGCTCCAGCTGCCATCTTGACTTTTTCAACCCACCTGCAGACACTCCTGAACAATGTCATCCTTCTTTCTAGACCAATGTTGTCCCTTTGAGAGTTCTGCAGTGGGGGTGGCCACCCTGTCCCTTATTTTTCATTCATAGTATAGCTCCATATTTTCATTTGATAATATATCTCTTGACAGTGATTTTACATCATAACAACACACTTGCGAGGACTATATCACCTCAGAGTACAGGTGAGCCATAATATTTTAATTTCTGCCATGTGTTAAAAAACCTTACAGAAAGAAAGTGCAAAAGATCTTCTCCTTGTATAAAGTAGAATATTAGAAATAGGGCCATGCTGAAACTTTTCGTCCGAACTGCAACTCCCTTCCTGAAGTAGCACAATTCACAAAGGTCTGTAAGCATGAAGATTTATTGGACAAATATTTGTTTCTTGAAGAGAAAGTCATGAAAGAATTCTAACCAGTAGCAAAAAAACAACAACAACACCCTACTACACATGAGCTACTATGAAGTATTATTTCTTCATTGTGTGTAGACTTTAATCACAATGCAACAATTGTATCAGTCTCTTTCTGTTGATGTCACTTTTGCAGGTATTTACTCGTATCCATTCCATTCCATTTCACTTTAATAAGAATTTTTAAAAATAATATGAACATTTGTACTTAAATATATCTTTCAACATTTACTCTCAAGATATACATTTCTACATAAACCAAATACCCATTTATGCATTCATGATGATCAACTGTTTTGAAGAATTGTTCCACAACATTCTGACAACTGCAAATCCAAACCAGGTTTGGGAAAGGTTGCAAAGCACAAATTAGTGAAGCAGCCCTAGATTTACAGCTTCTTGACTCAAAGAACAGCAGAATATTTTTACTTTCCAAAAAGATCGCTCTTTTATATTTTATCATCACAACATCCTGTGAGGTAAGTTAGACTGAAAGATGGTGATTTTCCCAGTGTGAAGATGCTTCATGGCTGAATGGGAATTTGAATTTGAATTCTCATTAAATTCCTGCTCTAGAACTTACAAAAATTTTTTGTTATTACTCCTCTACGTAGAAGATCTTGAATCAACTGTTCTTCACACTGGCAATCTTTATATCAAATGATTCCAACTACCACACTGCAGATATTTGAAGTACAAACCCCATCATTCCAAACCAGCATGGCCAATATTTATACTGGTTATGTAAATACTTAAGTTCTGTATTTCTAATGAAGATGGAAGAATTGTTCTGCATCTCACTGTCTTGTTGTATTATGGTGCTGCTTAATTTTTTTCAGTCTAAGGGATATATTTGTTATTTAAATGACAAATATATTGGGAAAAGGAACATTCCAAAATGTGACTGAGGTCAGGACATAGAGAGGGCATGGCCAAGTTAAAATCTATATTTGGTTTAAATTTAAATATTGCTAATATGATTTCTTTATGTGCATTAGAGATGTTTTCCAACTTGTCACACATTATCTGTAACTTGAGGGGAGCCTTGGAGGCCACATCCAAGGCTCAGGATGTTCATTGATCCTCGAGCTACAGGCTGTGCACTCTTGCTATAGTAGCTGGTTTAACTCTCTTCTTCCTCTGCTGCTGCTTAAAGAAGGAAGAAACTGGAAAAGTATATCACACAGGTGGGGGAAACTATTTTGGAAAGGGCAAATACAGAACACCTGCTTGGTACCAGTGGATGATCCATCTGGTGGAGTCTTTCAAGAATTCAGAGTCCAATGTGCTCTCAGACAGTGGTTGTGTTTGCACTCCATGCATACTCCTAGTTAAGTTGCCCCACTTTTCTGAGACAATACACTACATGATCCGTCTGGGTTCATGCAACATGCTTGTCATGCACTGCCTACCGCAGAGTAAAACACAGACGCTGATTCGTAGGAGAGCAGGTTCCGGTTTATTTCGTACGTAGTGTCAGTTGCGAAAAAAGCTGAGAGTGAGGGGAGCGCACCGGTGCGGGGGTTAAATACCCCGCGCCGGTCAGCACCCCCTCACCCTGGGTTACGTCATCCCCCCTTTGTCCTGCATGCTGTCTTGCCGGTAGGTGAAGGGTTGCGAGGCCCCAGCTGGTGCCCCGGGATCGCCCATCATCGGTTTCCTCATTCAGCCGGTGATTGCTGTCAGCTGGGCGATCTCTGTTGCGCTTGTGCTAACAGCCTGGGTGTGCCTCGCGATCTGCTTAGCCTTTGTCTTTTCTTCTTTCTCCTTTGTGTTCTGATGGCTGCTTCCTCCAGCTAGAGTCTGTGGCTGTTGTTGTGCGTGCTATGCTTATCTTGAGCCCCTTCCTCTGCTTCCTCGTTATTGTCATGTGTGCCGTTGTGCTGATGTCTTCAGCTCAACGGCACTCATGACAATGCTTGATTAAAATCTACTTGACTAGTTCGTCATTCCCTGTATTGTACAAATCCAGTTATAACAGTAGTCACCCTATCCATATTCAGACGGTTGAAAAATTACTGTGGGTGATTTCCAGTTTAGATTGCACCAAGCACACACCCAGTCAATCCCTATATCCAGATCAGAGCAAGGATATATGTCACTCAATTCAGCTAACAGAAATGTAACTGGATGTTTATTTATTAAACATCCACAAATATCAACAACAGTTAACTAGCAAAAATGGGCAAAAGACTGCCAAAAGTGGGAAGAGAGAAACCTAAACAACAGACAAGAACTAAAAGGAGAGAGAGCGCCAGTTTGGTGTAGTGGTTAAGGCACCAGGCTAGAAACCGGGAGACCATGAGTTCTAGTGCTGCCTTAGGCACAAAGTCACTGGGTGACCTTGGGCTGGTCACTTTCTCTCAGCCCTAGGCAAACCACTTCTGAAAAACCTGCCAAGAAAACTGCAGGGACTTGTCCAGGCAGTCTCAGAGAATCAGACACAATTGAATGGATTTATTTTTTTTAAAAGGAGAAGAGGACTTAATATCAGCAATCTACATTATCTATATCAATATCTATATCAAAAGGCACAGGAGTTTCCAGAGCCACTGGAAACAATACTGTGGGCAACTGCCATAGACAATTCCAAAGGGACTGTTCTGTGGTTATTCCAGTTTAACTTTTTATGTACATAACAGTAGAAGTAAGATGGGAAGTAAGGCTCCAAAAATCCTTCCTCTATTGTGTAATATGAAGGAAACAATGTGATGGATGGTTATCACAAATCCAGGGATATGATGATAAAAGTTTAACAACCAGTTCTGCTGGCTACATTGCCACCACCATGACACACCGCTAGCTGCCAAACAGCTATTTGGCACACCAGACTTTCTGGCTCAGCATTGCTCTCCACCAGCCTGCAAAATTCCAGAAAATGTAATAATTTTAAACAATGGTATGAGCAGGCTCCAGCACATCATTGCATGTATCCAACACTTACTGGCCTTGGCTAATTTCAAATATATCTATATTAGGCCAAAATCTATCTATGTGATCACTGAGTTGCCACCAGCTTGGTGGCACATAATCAATCAATATTAGACCAACAATAGTTGAACTGCACAAATTCAGACAACCATTGAATGGAAGGAAAGAGGTGAGCTTTCTCTACCTCTTTCTTGCCATCTACTAATTGCCAAAATTTTTGAAGGCCAGGTGTGGAGATCCAACAAATATGCACATGGCTAAAATGTAATAGAGGTAGTATTCAGCTAATTTGATTTTTCACATAGACTTTCCTAAAGTCCAAGGGCAAATCACAATAAAAGCTTTTTCTAAAAAAGAAAAAAAAGATAAGCTTTAAAATAGATCAGACTTCTTTCAAAGAAAAGGCTTCCACAATGCCCAAATCCAACACAAACCTTGACGGCCTTTGGCCTAAATTATGTGGGGTTTGCCTCTGTTTCTCAACATGCTATTTGCTGAAAACATCCCCTCGAGGTGCAAAAGCATTCGAAAGGAGTTAGCTAAATGAAAACTGATATGAGGCCCCAGTCAGAATGAAGCTAATATTATTTTTCTTCACAAAGCATCTCATACAAGCATGTTTCATAAGACATGGGCCCCGAGGGACAGAGTCAACAGTTCACAACATTTACTGTTTGGCTTATAGATTTAAAAGTCCTTTTTAAGATCATCCTACTGTCAATAAAATCAGGGTTGTAATTTCAGATATTGATGGGGGGAGGAACAATTTTTAAAACAAAATTTACAGGCTCACTGATGGATACTTTCTGTATTATATTGAAAAAAACAGTGAACATTAATTATAATTATTGTGGTCAACTTATTTTAATATTGATAATATCTATACAGATTATCAACAGAAACCAGGTAACTTTATACTGATATATTTACTGTTCACATTTCGGGGAGTAACAAGCAAATACAGACATGGAATAGTTTACAGAAGGGAGCAGATCTGCAGCTCTCCATGCTGTGTTGGAGTCAGTCTTCCATTGTCTTTGAAAATGGTCTATTCTAGCTTAGATGTTGTGACTGAAGCCCGCAGGATCTAGAAGTGTACAATTCCCAACTCCTACCAATTCAAATGTGGAATCGGGCTGAAAATATAAGCTGAGTTGACACAATGTCTGAAGTCTTGGTTTCTCTAACCACAGACTGTTAAATCTGTCTTAAATTACTTAGTTTGTAGAATGTGAACTGAAAGGTGAAAGGTCCCCTGTGCAAGCACCGAGTCATGTCTGACCCTTTGGGGGGACGCCACTTTTGCGACTTTTTCTTGGCAGGCTATAGCAGGGTGGTTTGCCATTGCCTTCCCCAGTCGTCCCCAGTTTGTAAAATACAATATACCATAAATCAGGGCCACATTTTCAGTTAGAATTGTATTTGGAATTTCAATAGCATCTGTTGGGTGCATTCACAAAATGGCTGCCACAATGGATGTGGCAAGTTACAAACTATCCATTTACCAGAAAGTAAACTACTATCCCAGGGAAATGTTGCAGGACTAAAGGTGTCACGGCAAATAAATGTATTAATAAATACAGGTTGAGGCTAATGTTTTCCTTTGCAATTTGCCAGCTTCGTATTCATTTTGATTTTTAAATGTTCAGGTACCAAACCTCAAAAGAGATCTCTGATGGTACATTGGCAGTTATGGGCACAACACTGCCTACCTACCATTCTGTAAACTATGGTTTATAAATCACAATGCCTATGTCTACATGCCAACTAAGCCAAACCCAAACAAACCACAACATACTTTAGCATGTAATGTAAACCTAAGTTATAGAATCTTTTAAAGAAATAATTCCATGTGCTAACAATTATGAGCATAATCTCTTGTTTCATCCTTCCAAAATGCTTCCTCTCTTCAAAGAACTGCTGGGAAACCATAGCTATCTCTGCTTTTTGACCCACCTAGAGACTCACCCTTAGATAATATTCACAGAAAGAGTAAGAAGGGAACATATACAGGGGCATCATTTTGTCCCAATTAACTGACTTGACTAATCTTGATTTCAGCAAAACATTTGATATGTTGATTAACATGCTTAAATAGGGGATGGATAGCATGACAATTACATGGCAGTACAGCTCTCATATGGTTCCTGGTGAGATGAAAGAGAATCATCAAGTGGATACCACAAGGATAAGTCTTGACCCTCTACTCTTTAATATTGTTATTAATCACTTGGATGTAGAGGAATGAAATGTTTATCAAATTTGCAAGTGACCCAAAACTGGATGAGGTACATAGTATCCTAAGATATGGAAGAAAATCTTGATAGGCTAGAGAAATGGACTAGTAGTAACAGAATGAAATTTAACAGAAATAAGCACAGAAATTTTCAATTACAAAAAAAGAAATCAAATGCATAGTAATGGCACTATTGAAAAGGATATTACAAAAATAATTGACTGCAAGCTAAATATGGGTCAGCAGTGTAATGTGGCTGCAAAAAACACAAATGCAATTTTAGGCTGCATTAACAGAAATATATTTCCAAACCACAGGAAATCATCATTCCTCTTTATTTTGGTCAAACCTCACCGCGAGTACTGTCAGAGCTCCACCATGGACAAGCCACTAAACCTCACATACTCATAAGTTTGCTTTGTTTGTTTGTTTATTATATTTATATGTCACTGTGATCTACAAGAGTTCAAGTGTTTTATCACAATAAAAACACTAAAAACATAAATAAAACCTACGTAATATTACATATCAGGATTTTAGCAGCAAAAAATTCAAAGATGAGGGTTGAATAGATAAACTGCTTTTATTGCAGATGCAAAAGAAGGTGCCATAATTACAAAGATGAACTAGCATGGAGTCTAGGAATTTAGCCCTAACTATGTCAATTCCATGGTTTAAACTCAGTCCCTTTCCCCACCCCATATGTGGTAATAGGCTTTTTGCTTGCTCATTTCTCAGCATTAGATGTTGACAGCATCTGTACCGGGTTTGATAAATGGCTCTGTCTGATCACAGACTCTTTCTTTGCAGCTTTAGCTCCCACAAGAACCGTAACAAATTTTGGGCAGCAGACTTAAAGAAGGATTCATAGAATCAGAGAATCGGGAGTTGGGAGGGAGCACAAGAACTACCTGGTCCAGAAGGGCAACTTAGATGATCAGAAACTAAGTTCTGTGGAGAGAGATTGAAGGACTGGGTGTGTTTAGCCTGGAGAAACATTAGCTGAGGGAGAAGCACTGTTCAATTATATGAAAGGATGTCACATAGAAGAAGGTCAAAACCTGTTCTCTCTCATTCCAGGATGTTAAATAATTGATTTAAGTTATAGGAAGGCAAATTCCAATTGAAAAGTTAGAGGGGAAACTTTCTGATAATAAGAACAAATTATCCAAACATTGCACTCCCTTTTATTGAAGGTGCTCAAGCAGAGGTTAGACAGCCATCTGTTGACAACGCTTTTTTGGAATTCCTGAATATTGAACACAAGTTGTATTCAGTGTACACAGCCTTTCCCAATTGTACGATGCTAAGAATTTGTACAGTGGTTCCATGATGGGACAGTGATGCTGTTTAGATTTTGGGTATCAGGCATCTGACTATTGTGGGGGACAAATAATATATTGATCCTTATAAACATGATTGTGATAAGGGATTTTGAATGGCACACCAGAAGAAGCAGGCAAAACTGAAACTGCCCGAAGACAGGGAAAGGAGTCAAATAACAAAAAACCAGGTTGTGGTCTTTTCCTTGGTGTTGAAGGAGTCAATATATGAGCACAGTAAAGAACAGTGTTTATGTTAAAGGGTGCTAGTAGCAGTAGAAAAAGTGGGCTTGGAGCCTCCATAGAAAAGTAGAATTTAGAGGCACCAGGTCAACCTATAGTAAGGTCACTCCATGTTTTTATCTGATTCTACATTCCAAATGTAAAGGACATGTTATAATTATAAGCTTCAGAGTTTTGGGGTTTTTTTTTAAGCCTGTAAAAATGCAGTTTTCTCTGCCTAATTTAATAGAAACAAGGAAATTTGGGGCAAAATTTGCTGTGCCTCCAAGACCAGGAAAGTCACCTTCTTTGCCTTTTTGCTCCTTTATAGGAAGTGGAGATGTGTGTTGCAGCCACATGGCAGCTTGTCCTTGGCTGCTCTCCTTTCCCTTCCCCTTCTTCTTGTAAAGTGATCGGGTCATCATGCAATACTGCTTCATCTTCTTCTTCCTCCAGGGCCTTTCCAAAAGCAGAATGAAAGAGAAATAACCCTCTTCTGATTGTGCCATCAGGGCAGGATTTGGTGGCCATAAGTAGAAGGAGCAAGAAGGTCCCCATTGGCCAGTCAAGTTAGAGACTATAGCTACCTAATCACACCATTGTTCTAAATGGTCAGCTTGGATGGAATGTGAAAAGGATTCAAATTGAGCAGAACAGACTGGATCCAAATGCATATCATGAACTGGACTTTGCCAGTACTCTACTGGCTCCCAACCAGTACTCTACAGTTTTACTGTTATATCAATTGGCAGATAAACAGGATTTTTTTTTTAAAAAAGTCATCTGTGCCCTCCTACATTAATTAACTTATCATTTAACCAGAGAGGAAATAAAAACCCAAAACTACTACCATAGTCATATGCTTTAAAAATAAATATTCAAGTACAGACATTAGCATGAAGGGCTTTCCACGGCATAGGGATATCCGATCTACTAACTGAACAGCTATCAACCCACTTGCCCTGAAAGTCAGAACTACAGAGGCTAGTTCACAATACAGCAATCTTTTTCTTCCTCTCTCTACACATAATATACACCCATTCAGTGAGAGGGAAGGAAAAAACAGCATGCCCAAAAACGGGATAACATTTGGATTACCCAAAAAACTAGGAAAGTGTGATTTTGCACAAATGTACAAGAATGAATAGGAAATTGCAGATGAAATTATAAAAGGCTTTCTGCAAAATCGAAGATGTAACTGGGAAGATACAAATTGGTACGTGTCATGCTTTAAAAAGCCAAGTGTCATTATCATTCCAATATAACATCTTTTCAGACAATTAACATCATTCCTCATCTGTTTGACTGCAAGCATACACCACTCTCAAGATCTTTAAAAAGTTGATGTCTCAGTTCTTTTGCCACAGGCGAACATCATGGTCATTAAAGCAATGTTAATTAATTAATACCCACAATTTGATGGGAATAGCCATTCTAATCTAGCTTTTCACCACCATTACTTTCTCCTTCTAATTGACTGAAAATATCCAGGGCTGCTTTTGATGTGGGAAAGAAGGAGGTGTTTTCATACAGATTGAATGAAGCTGGGGATCTTGCTATGCAGAGCAATTTATACCAAAGCAGTAGATATAGTTTATGAAGGGCACATTGCATAGTACAATAATTCTATTCATGCTGTTTGTCATCATTCCAATGCTCTATTATATGATATTTAACTCACTCACTCTGTGAGTGAGATGGGCAGTGACTAAATTTGAAAAATAAATAAATAAATAAATAAATAAATATTTTGATATTCGCAAACATTGAGTAAGCTTGAAAGGAATTGTCCAGCTTGAGTTTCAGGTGAAAAAATAGTCAAGCCAGCTATGTCATATAGGGAAAGATCAAATGAAGGCTCCTGGAGTGTATTTGTGTAACTGTGACATCAGCTGTCAGTCAGTGTCTCATTGGCAACAACAATAAAGAATCCTGTGCAGAATTTAAATTTCCATAGCATTAATTCCAGTGGTAGTCAGCTGGATAAATCGTAAGAGTCAGGGATGGGAGATGTAATAAGGAAGTAGGGAATGAAATGACAGAAGGCAATGGCAAACCATCCCGCTCTATAGTCTGCCAAGAAAACGTCGCAAATGCGGCATCCCCCCAAAGGGTCAAACATGACTTGGTGCTTGCACAGGGGACCTTTCACCTTTCACAAGAATCTTCCAGAATTTACAGCAAAGATGGATTACTGGAGGCCTATGATCATAGGAACATCCCATCCCAGCCTCTAGAAATACCCAGTCTGAACTGGATGTTTAGGATGCTTTTTTTCCCCTTCATTTTGGAGATGGAGAGTTAAGCTTTGCACAAGGTAAAGCATTTAAAGCAGCCAAAGTACCTGCTGAAAACCTAAACTTCCTCAGATTGAATGATTGTTCACATTCAAGGCAGTTAGGGAGGAAGATTGATGTCTTCAGCCTTTCAAAACACCCATTTACCCATTTAATCCCCCAAATGAAAAAGGGCCTGAAAATTAAATCCCCACCCATTCCAGGGATGTCATAACATCACCAGCCATACCACATGTAAATAGATTCCACCCAAGCTTTCTTTTGGCTCTTCCTATATATGCAAGAAGGTATATTAAAATACTTCCATTGGCAAGGGACCTTTGAGTAGCACACTTGCTGTGTTTCAGATCTTGCTGTTTGGTTCTCACTCCAGATTTTGCACCACAGCTCAGTGCTAACAGTAGTACTACAAATTCATTACAGATGCAAGAAAAGAACACAAAGCCCTTTTGTATCCACATCTAGTAAGCCGATTGATTTCTAGGTGGATTTAGATTACAGCTTAAGTGCCCCTGTATGAAAACATGGATAGACTGCTTTAAGCCAGTTTTAGTTGTCATGGTTTCCTGTAAGAAATCCTGGAGCTGCAGTTTTGTGCCAGTGATAAGAATTCTGAAGCACAGAACAATAACTACTCCCCACCCCCACCATACACACAAAATAGAGAAAGTGCAAGTCTCAAGTGTCATCAGAAAGATGCTGTTTAGTGCAGCACAGAAAAATTCTCCTGCATTTTTGCCTATTATTCCTCATTCCATCTGATGAAAGAGGACTGGCTTAGAATTCTTTCAAAGGGAAAGAGAATTTTGGAGAAATTGTTCTTGCAGTTTTTTGTTATGTGATGATCACACAGCAGTGATGTAGGGACCACTGAGCGTGCTTCACATTTTACCAAGGGCTACCCAACAGAAGGGGATGCTGCCACTGCCACCCTCAACCTGTGACATACCAGTTCAATGTCTTCTCCAGGTCTCTTCAAGGATATTCACAGGGCAGTCCAGCATGGTTCTCACAGAGGCCATCCTCAGAGCATAGACTGGGTGGGGGCTGCTGAATAGAGCACGGAGCTTCTGGTCCTTAGCATACAGCATGCCAAGACAGAAAGGGAAAGCAATGAAGGCATACTATCACGGCAAGTAATCCTAGGAGGCCCAAGAGAAGGCTCACTGCTTTGCACAAGCCAGCTGGAAGCCAGAGAAAGCAAACCTGCTTGGTTCAGGTCCATCTGGGGTGGGAACAAGGCCTGGTTCATCTCAGGCAGGAAGCGGCTTTTCCTTGGACGAAGAGATATAGGCACCTTTCCTGTGTCTTTCTCTCTCTCTGTAGATACATCTGTATCTAAATCTTTGTATAACTGTGTATGTGTGTGGTGTTTCTTTCTGTGTACATTTACATTAGAATGTGTGTGGTGTGATATGAAAATGAAACACACATCTCACATACAAGTAATGTAGCTCTTTGGTCACTTTATTTGCATGTCAGAGAAATTATAAGAATATCCATTAAAACAATGGCTGGATTCTAACATCACATTAAGCCTAAGCAAGTCTTATTAATTAAGCCATAGTGGGCTGGGATTGCACAACATGCTAAGCCATAAAACATAAAACATGTTTCATTGAATACTGGTGCACAAACATAAACCTTCTTCAAGATTTTGATGTTTCTATAAACCCCTTGCTCCAAGGGATTCAATTAAAAAAAGGTTATTGCCGAGGAGAGCCAGCCAACCAGCCCAAGTTTAAAGTAAAACTCCAAGTAGAAGGACTGAAAAGAAGCCAAAATGTTACGGCGATGCACAGAAGAAAAAACACGAGAAGACAAAAGGAAGTGAAAGCAGAAAAGTCCCAAGGATGAGTTTGTGTTTCCAGGGACACAGTGAAGAGTATATAGTATATAGAAGGTCTAAGAAGAGTAGATTGCAATCATGATGATCAGGAGCAAAATGAAGCAAACTTTCACAGGATGATACCTTGACCTCTCAAGATTTTCCTACAGACCAAAGAGACTTTCTGAGTCACAGAGAATCAGTGAGTGCAGCCTGTTACTAACTGAAACAGAGTGTGTGCCTCACTCACTGAAGAGCAATGTTCCCATGCCACCTTAGCTTTTCAGGCATTTTGCATAGAAGGAACTCACTTTAGTGAATTCTGAGTGCAGATACCTGGCCCATTTCCAAAGAACAAAGACAAAAGAAACTGATTAAAGTCTTATTATACAACACCAGTCAAAACTGGTATTGCAAGTCCAAGAAGATTGGCTCTGTGACCCCCAACTTTAGACCAAGCCTACTGCAAGGCATGTTGATTTTTTTCAACCAGGAGAGAATGAGTAGTTGGGTAGTAGGTACCATTGACAGGCCTCATTTGAAGAACAAAAGTGTGACTCTTAAAGCTTCAGCTACCTACTTCCAGAGTTCCCTGATTTGGGGGCAATGGCACTTAGAGAACACTGACACAGAATCTAGAAGGGGCTATCCAATGACAGGAAAGCTTGTGGAGGCATGTGCATTATAAAATGATCAGTGGCATGCTGACCATGACTCTCTAGAGGTTACAAGGAACATGGTATGTGTTCAGATAGATCCCATGGAAGTTTTCTCTCTGTTATCAATCTTCTTGCAAAAAATCATCCTCTGCTGCACACATTCTTAAGGATGAAGGGTGGTACAAGAAACTACCTGAGTCCTGACTTGCAGAATGCACTGATTATCATTCTTTCTCACTCTGTCAGAGATGGAATCGTAAAATGTACAAAGAAACTCCATTTTTCTCTGTGACTCTGGATACAAGTCAGGATATGTATTTATTTCCTTACTTAGGCTTCTCTGCTGCTGCAATCAAACCAGACTCTGAGCAGCGTACAACTCCTCTAAGCTGTAAATCAGAATAAAACAAAACAATACAAAACTATAACAATAAACTCAAAACAAACTGGTCTCCACAAATAGTATCTTATATCCACAATATACACACTGTGCTTTGTACTCAGCAGCAGAGAATACACTACATGCTATTCCCAAAAGGGCTTTTGGAAGAGCTGGGATTCACTACCCTCTGGAACATTAGTAGGGATGGGGCTGCCCTTATATCCTGAGGCGAAATGTTCCAGAGAAGTGGAGCCACAACCTAGAAGTCCCCTCTACTGAACCCCTGATATCAGCACTCCCTTAGAGGTGGGACTCATAACATGCCCTCTGTCATTAATCTCTCTGGATGGGCAAATTCCACACACAGTAGATGATCTCAAAGATACTCAGGTCCTAAGCAATATGTGGATTTAAATGTAATGGCCAGTACCTTGATATTAATAAGAAAGATCAGCCCAAGTGGTTTAATATGTTCTTACTGATGGCACCATGGAAGAATAGTTGAGTGTAAAGGTACAAGCTATAAGGCAGGCTTCAGCATGATGGAATCAGACACCAGCAGCAGTCCTCTCTGCTATCTCTAGCAAGGAACTGTATTCAAAAAGCACCACCAAAAAGGCTGCCCAAAGAAATTCTCAATCACCCCAAGGAAAGAATAGAAAAACTGAAGCCACTTTCCCAAAGGAAGAAAACCTTTGAGAAATCACAAGACAAAATTCAGCACAGCATTACATGTAACTAATTTCCTTTTATACTGAAGAAATGGCCCCAAGCATAAAAAGGAGAACCCTATCTACTCCCCATTTATGATAGAATAAAACTGGATCTTTGGCCAAGAGCCATTTCAACATCATGGCACATAAATAGAGGAGAAAAGAGGTCAAGTCATGCTTTAATTGTTACTTAAACTTTGGCCCCTGGATTCAAGTTTCCCACTGGTGTGGATAAGTTTATTGATTGATTTTCAAGCTTATATGTAGCTTTTGACAAGATATCCAATACAGGATTTCACAGAAATCCTGAAACACAAGTTCTGCTAGTTACAAAGAGTAGAGAAGGGAGGTTCACACAAGAGTATCATGTCCACACACTTAGTATATGAGAAGGGGGACTTCACGCTCTTGCAGGCTAGCCCTGCTTCTTTTGCTGGATGCAGCCATTTGGGGTAACTCTCCACAAACCACATCCCCAGGCCCTCAGATTTACAGCAGATCCTTGCACATCCATGCAAGGAGGAGGCTGACTTGAATAGACCCTTTCCCCATATAAGGAATTTCATACACATGTATCACTATGGCATCAGTTTCTCAGTCTTTCTGACAATACAAAACATTTCCACTGCAATAATGCAGATCACATGAAACACTGAACCATACCCTAGCCAGCCACAGTTTAATTTACTACAAAATGCAAACCCAGTCTGTACAGTTAGTTTAGAATAGTTTAGAATGTCTTGTCGGCCCAGAAAATTAGGTTAATGGAATAAATCATGATAAAATAATCTGTGGCAAACCCCTGTGGTAAAGCAGGGCTAGCTTATAGTACCTCACAGGTATTTCAAATGTTCTTTCTATATACAGGAGTAATTTCCTATGAACCCTCCTAGAAAGATAAAGGGGGATCAGTTTCTGGCTTCAACATTAAGGAAACGACCTCCAGTTAATGTGTGATAGACAGATGACAGAGAGAGAGAGATTGTGTGTGTGTTTGTGTGTGTGTTGAATCTGAATGTGACTACCCTTTCTTTCTTGTTTTCTTCTTTCTCACACTAGTGGAGAATTTAAATACTCTGGCTGCTTTTTCTCCCCCACTGTCAGATTTCTCTTGTTCAGTTTGCTTAACCACAAAGCCATCGTCACATGCAGGAGTGATAAATCTAGAAGGAAACAGCTCTGTCCTTTTCTAAAAAGGTTGCTCTTTCACCTGCTACCCACTAGAGCATATCTTCCAGCTGCCTAGTAATGGCATTACAAAAAGCAATTCAGCCCACATCAGAAGCACAGATGGCACTCAGAGGTAGTGTACTCCTACCAGCTATTTTATATATCGTGCTGGAGAAAAGCTGGAATCTGTTACTTCTGGCAATGGTGTTAAAACACATATTGCCTGAAAATCTCATGGTGAACTGGAAACTGAGGGAGGGTTTTTTAAAATAAAATTGTGTTTTATTTTATTACATTTCCAGTGATACTTTTGCCACATGCCAATACATTTCCTATTGTATTGATAGTTCCTGATAACAAAGTCTATGACTCATGCGGGGGTTGCCTATGCCCAAAGTAGCTGTCATGATGGGCATGGACAGTCATAAAACTCAATTTTCCAGCAGACTGACTGGTGAGGTTGCTTCCTGCCCCTCTCTCTAAGCCCTCAGAAAGCTTCCTACCAACTTAAGTGCTTCTTCTTTGGGGATAGGTGGACACACTTCCATGCAAAGCATTAGGCTGCAGGAACCACCATTTTAATTTTCTAAGAATGTCTCAGGGCCTGTATAAGGTCCAGAAGCATTATATAAATAAGGATTATGCAAGAGGCTGGCACTTTGCTTTGTAATACGCCAGTTTCCCATGTGGTGGTGGTGGTGGTGATGATGATTTTGGCAACAGTAGAGTGTGGTTTGCCATTGTCTTCCTCAGAGATTTTTTTCCAACTTCCCAGATTAACCTGCAGGCCAGGACATTCCATATGGTGCCCTGCTAAGCTTCTGAGATCAGCCAAAGTCAGCTAAGCGCTTTCACCTAGCTAAACAATCAATTAATAGAATCCTTAAAAACCACTAAGTCAGCTGGAGGTTGGGGAGAGCCAATGAGATGTCCATGGACATCCCATTGACTACTAATTTCTCCATCCTTATTGGATCCACAGATGACTGGCTGGTGACCCTGTTCCAGGTGACTCAGTCATTTCTAGATAAGGAGAATTCCTGCATGGTCATTGTGAGGATTATTCTGTACATCTGTTGCAAAAAGTTGTTTGGATTTGCTCAAAGCTGAACTATTACAATGCAGCCTACATGGGACTGCCCTTGAAAAGCATTCAGAAACTGCAATATGTAGCAGCATTATCAATTTTGAGTACACCACTATATACTCACATAATACCATTGCTATATGAGCTGCACTGGCTCCCAGTAGGCTTCCAGCTGCAATTCAAGGTGTTAGTTAGATATACCCACTTAGACCCAAGATAGACCCAAGATAGATATACCCACTTAGACCCAAGATAGATCCAAGATAGACCCACTTAGGAAACAGACTCCACAAGAATGCTCTAATTCTACTTTATTTATTTATTAAATAATGTTATTGAAGTTTTTAATAAACATAGTAAAATAAAATACAAAGTAAACTAAAAGATTAAAGAAAAGTAAGAAAGTTTTAAAAAGTGCAAGAGAAAGAAAGAAAAAAGAAAAGAATAAAAAAAAGAAAAAAGAAAAAGAAACAAAGACAATAATAAAGAAGTGGCTTCCAACCTTCATCACACTGAACACAAGCTAACTTAATAACTCTTCACCCCCTTTTAAAATTAGAAACAAAAAACTCTTCATACACATACACTCCAGAAATCTTCATCTTTTCAGTCCTGGTTCAGCAAAAAGTCCATTAGAAACTACCAGAAATATCAATTTATCCTTGATCAAATAGTCCAACTTTATACTCCTTCCTTTTGCAGTTCACAATCTCAGCCTTTAATTCATTCCAGTGGTGTCACAGGATTTGATCTTTCATCAATCTTTGGCATTGGAAAAGATTATTCAGGTCCTTTACCAAGCTACTTTGTAAATCCAGTAAAGAGGCACCATCTAGGATTTCTTGTCGCAACTTCTCCTTGTCCAAGTCCTTTTCTTGATTTGTCTTTTGTATTTCCATTTTAGTAATCTTTTCAGTTTTATCATATTCCATACTTAACAAGTTCTGTTGTATCTGTGTCAGGTATACATTGTTTTTTAAAATCTCCCTTAAAGTCTTCTAAAGTTTTAACCATTGGAACATCTCTGCTTTCAAAGATAAAGCAACAGGCTAGAAACAAGGAGGCTGTGAGTTCTAGTCCCACCTTCGGCACAAAAGCCGGCTGGATGACTTTAGGCCAGTCCCTCTCTCTCAGCCCAACTTACCTCACAGGGTTGTTGTAGGGAAAATAGGAGGAGGAAGGAGTATTACGTATGTTCGCTGCCTTATTTATAAAAATAATAAAGGTGGGATAGAAAATAAATAAATATTAGTTATTAGTATCTCAGTCCATTTTTCAAAGAACTCTTTATGTAACTCAAAAGTTATACCAGGGTTAGCCATTTTAAAAACCTTAGTTTAAATGCTAATAGATGCACTCCCCCCCACCACTTTTTTTTCTTTCTGCCTAGTCCTTTAGTCCCCTCTAGTGTTCATTTGCAACATTCAAAGAATCTCAGTTCCTAATATGGATTTAGTTTCAGTCATTTCCCATGGGTGTATTATTTAGTTATATACTTGTTTTTCAATTCTTACAGCAAAAGTACAAATGTTCCAAATTCCTTTGGTCTCTTAGTCCATTTCTAACTTTCTTAAATCAAAATCTTTTTTTTTTTTGCTTTTTGCCTATTATATTTTATTTTTAAACTCTTAAGTCTCTATTTAAAATTCCTTGTATCGAAGATAGAAGGTAAAACTCACCAGGTATCAAATTAAAATTAAACTTGGCATTTTGATGGTCTCTAATTTCCATGAGATAATTAAATAGGTAATTTCTGAAGGTGATTAGAAAGTGAGTATAGTGAGTAAGGGTGATTTTTAAAGTGTAGTGTGGTGTCCTTTTTAAAGACTCCGTGGCTGAGAGCAAGATGTCATCTTCCTCATCTCCTGGTGCTCAATCCCACAGGGGACTGCTGCTCTATGATCCCCTTCATGAGGAGGTGCCATTTGGAGTGCTTGTGGGCAATCTCCTGTCCTCTTTTTCTCCAGAGAGGTTCCGAAGGACCAGTCTACTTGCCAGTCCCTTGTTCTTCACCGGAGTCATTGTCTCCACTGTTCATGGAAATGCCTTCAGTCAGCCATGACTCACCCAGAAGCTCTCCTAATTCTACTTTAGTGATATAGGCCAAAGTGACAGCAGCTTGAAAGCCAGACTCTGTTTTCCCTTCCCTCCCTCCTATACCCCAAGAAGTTAAGGTAGAGTCACTCTGAGTTTTTCTGTTTTCTTAATTTCTTGGGCAGAAAACTGTTGCCTCATATTTTCTTCAAGGTCATTTCTATGGCCCTCCATATTGTCACCTTTGTGGCCCTACATGGCACAAGGCCAGGTAACTTGCAGGGTTGGTTTGGGCTTGTCTCACCAGATCTAGCAGGGTGGCTGTGCTTCAGGTCCCTTCTGTAAAGCAATGTCACCTAGTGGGACATAGGAAGGGTGCCTGTCCTATGGAACAGCCTTACCCCCTGATATTCAGATGTCCTTCACCTGGTTCTTCTCCCAAGCACTGGGGCCAGGGTGTTAGTGGAGTTCAGGATGTATATTATGTTTTTATGCTGTTGGAGAATCTGTCAGGAGACTCAATTATTCCTTTTGATTGTTTTATGTTATGTTTTTGTTAGCTTCCCAGAGACATTAGGTTAAGATGGGAAGCCATATAGATTTGCATAAATAAATAAATAAATAAATAAATAGTAGTAAATAAATAAATAGTAACACTGGCATGTCAGTCACATGGCTAAGCCTACAAAATGTTATGAGCACATATTAGCATAAATTTGCCACAGCCTGCCCCTTATTTCAGACAGTAGTGCCTTGTTTGTTAGTACCAAATTTTAATATTAAATAAGAAACCATCTCTTAAAAAAAATAGACACAAAGGAATAAAGAGAAAAGCTGTTTTATTAAAACTCCTGGCAGTTCTGCACAAGAATTCTGAACCAGTTTAAAAGAAGCTTTAGACTTCTGCATTCCCAGCCGTGCTGAGTTATTTCCAGCCCAGCTGCAATGCATTTGGACCCACTGTGAAGTTAGCCTTCAAGGTGTTTGTTTTGGGTGCTGTGGGTCCATTTCCCCATTATGGGGAAGAAATTCCTGCCTCAACCCTCCTCAGTTTCAGGTCTTGTAAGAGGCTTAGTTGGGCTTTGCAATCCAGACAGAAGGAACAGGAGTGAAATTGACAAAAGTTTTGCCAGTTCCACCCTCCCCACTTTTTTTTTCAGCAACTGCAACCCATCCAGAGTGCAACAGCCTCTGTGGTATGTGTAGGGTGGCTAAAGTGAGCGGCCTGCTTCTTCCCCCCAGCCATACTCACAGACTTATATAAGGGGTAAGAAAGTATTTTAGAGCAGCCTTTATGTTCTAAAAGTTAAACACTGAAACAAATTATTTTCTTTCCAAGTTGCAGATAAATTTTAGGATGAATTGATTTTATTTGTTGCAATTATAAACTGCCTTTCTCCTGAACCTTAAGCCAGCATATGTTGTGCTCCCTCTATTTATCCTCACAACTGCCCTGTGTTATTCTACTGCTGCTAAAGACTTTTCATGCTATTCTCATTATTGCAGCAAAGTAGTAGTGTGATTCCCCTCACTGAGGTGTTTTTCATCACCTTGGAGCCTCATCTGGCAGTTGCTGAAGTATAAAGGCCTCTTTTGGCTATTGGAACTGCTGGAAGAGGCCTTAAAGCAAAACAGTGCAGACATATTGTCTCCTGTTAGAAAGTAAAAATTCTGTCATAGAGTGGTTTCAAAGGGGTGCTTTGCACCAACCTTCAAGCAAAAGACACTTTGAAGCTCTATAAAGCCATATTATATTTATGTATCTAAAATCTGGCAGATTTTCTCCCCCTTATTAGAGCCTAACCTTACTAATTTATATAATCCTACCAAGCAGGGAAAAACATTTCAGAGATATGTTGATTTCCAGTGAATGATCAATGGAAGGCACCAAGCTGTGGGTTTCTTCAATAAGATATGGATTCATCCCCCAAGTCAAATAAAGCAGTTGCCAAATCAGTCTGAGGCTAATTAGATGATTATCTGAACCCAAGGTGGTAGTTACACAAAGTCCTAATTTAAATCCAACACTCCTCCTTTATTATCACATTTTAAAGAAGGAAGTATGGATATTTTCCCCCTTTGGGTTAGCAAAACTTTAGCAATTTATCTGTGCCACATCCCTTGAAGGACAACGCATCACTTACTCTCTCTTTACCTTTTCACCCCTGCCAGCCCTGGTTATAATGTGAAGTTTATGATGTAATTATATCAAACACAACTAAAATAGCCCCCCTTATCACTGAGCTGATTACACTTAGCATGGCATAAACTCCTTCTCCCACTCTCTGCCAGGAGTCCAATTTTAAGCTCTAATTGTTTTATAGGCCCTTTGCACTCTGAGGAAAGGGATGGGGGAAGAGAACATAGAAGAAAAAGTTTCCACTTACATACATTGCACAAGACACATTCATCAACTGCCTTTCTAAGCAAGCCACACTCAGCTTTCCCCAACCCCATTTGAATAGCTACTTAAATACAAAGTGGAGGCTATGGATCATTAACTCTGAGGAGTATCAACAGTGGGGGAACAAAATTATCAATGACTGCTGTGCCTTTGTGGGGGGCAAGAGCTGTCTTTGCTGGAGTCAGCCACTCAGTCACTCAGATTTGTGTGTTCACAATATATCCCAAAAGATTAGACCAGCCTTCGTCAAGCTGGTGCCCTCCAGAACTGTTGGCCCATTCTTCAGTGGCCAGGGATGACTGAAATGGTAGTGAAACAACTGCACAGATGCCTTTCTCCTCAGGCCCACATTCTCCATTCTTGCCTCTCTGCAGCTCAGAGCCACAGAATATGTGGCATTAGCTACTGCTACAGAAAATTTTTCATATTATTTGCAATAACAAAGTAGGGTTTTCAATCTAGGGTATTCTTTGGAGGGAGCCAATTCCAAATTTCTGGTCTGTGTGCCTGTAAGATGATTTTGCCTGTGTGTCTGTAGCATGTTTCCAAGCATGTCTTTCTTATTTATGGACAGGACATTCAGGAAAAAGGTTGGGGTATATATACCCCTGAAAACGTAATTTGATAATCACAGATATGGATTGAGTGGTACAAATCTATCAGTTACCAGTCCTGATTTGGGATTAGGAAATGTAGTTACAAACTGGATCATGTCTATGCAGCCAACATTTGACTATGTGAAAGATAGGAATTTGTCATATACCGAATCTCATCTAGTTTAGTACTGTCAACATGAGAAATGGGAAATCTTCTGGGTTTCAGTGATCACATGCAGTACTGAATGGTGGTTTAGAGATGCATATTCACAAATATATACATAAATGTGGGGGACAGGGTTGCCAACTGGTTGGGACATGGTGAAGCATTGGGTCTTGGAGGGAGGGAGGGATATAAACTCCACTATGGTGGCTAATAAGAACTCCATCTTCCCATTGATAATCTACAGGTAGTCCTCACTTAACAACCACAATTGGGACGGCAACTCCTTCACTAAGTGACACAGTGACATCACGTAACCGCACCCAACTTAATGGTGTCAGTTCCGCTACGGTCATTAGGCGAAGTACCCACATTCATTAAGCATGACATCACATGACCGTGACTTGTGACTTTCTGCTGCCTTCCCCATTGACTTTGCTTGTCAGAAGCCAGCTGTGAAGGTCGCAATTGGTGATCACATGACCACAAAATGCTGCGACCATCGTAAACGCATGCCAGTAGCCAAGCACCTGAATTGTGATCACATGACAGCTGCAATGGCCATAAGTTTGAGGACCGGTCAGAAATCTACTTTTTCAGTGCCATCATAAGTTTGAACAGTCACTGAACAAGCCAGTCATTAACCAAGGACCACCTGTATACTAGCCTCGTGTGGCTCAGAGTGGTAGGCGGCAGTATTGCAACCAAAACTCTCCCCACAACCTGAGTTCGATCCTAGCGGAAGCTGGATTCTTGGGTAGCCGATTCAGGTCAACTCAGCCTTCCATCCTTCCAAGGTCAGTAAAATGAGTACCCGGCTTGCTGGGGAAGGTGATGACTGGGGAAGGCAACGGCAAACCACCCTGCTATAGTCTGCCAAGAAAACATCATGAAAGCAGCGTCCCCCCCAAAGAGTCAGATATAACTTGGTTCTTGCACAGGGGACTTTTCACCTCACACCTGTATAATGCGACAATCTTTTTCAGCTGGGGATTGCACTTCTTTAAATATTCTTAGTCATTAGGAGCTGTAGGTTGCAGGGCATGACTAAAGGTATCATGCAAGGGGGGGAAGAATTAGGCAATGTTGGTGATTTTGGAAGTTGCCATATGCACTAATCCCAATTTGTATTTCCATTTAAATTCAAAAGGCAATCATTCTGTCAATGTTTGGCACCATTATCCTGGAGAGCCACTGAAAAGAGGTTCTGGGGCTGCAGGTTACTCACTTCTGGTTCCTTCTATCTAGTAGCCATTCTTCAAAGTTTCATACAGGATTGTCCCCGGCCCTACCATGGGATTCCAGAGATTGAAATTTAGAGTTACAGCCTAGCCCCACCATCAGTCAGAGAAAAGTGGTTTGAAAGAAGTTGTGCCAGACAGAGCAGAATCAGTTTCTTTTTCAGAAGCAGTATCTCTGGCCTCTAGGTCCTCCTGCAGCTGTCATCTGTCCATCACCATTCTAAGGAACTAGCCCTGATTTAAGTTTCAATCACATGAAGATATGTCTGGACATTACCATAAAACAAGAGTCACAACCAATATTTCTCTGAGGGATAAACCATTTCTTTTAATGAAGGTGATAGATACCCACTGAGGCTGTGTAAGTTGTTGATTTGATTTAGATCACCCCAATTTGCTGACTCAAAACAAGTTGGAAAACTGAATCGATTCACTTTTGTGAAGTGATTTTGGGAAAAGAGTTTCAGTGCATGCATCTGATTCAATTCAATCTGAGCCACCAATCTGATGTGAAAAGTTGATCCAATTGCCCTTGACTGAATATCCAAACTGAAGCTTCATTCAGACCTAATACCCATGAACTGAATGCTACTTCATATGATCATCTTGGCTATTTTTCAGAATCATATTAACCGTAATGAGTAGATCCTTTAAAGCAGTGATACCCTTTTTTCAGGCTTAAGTAGATGCCTGAAAAAAGCCAGGCTCATTTAATGAACAGCAGAGAGGTGCTGTGCTCACACAAGAGAGTTCAAAGCAATTGTTCCAAATCAGTTTTGAAATCTGTATAGCCTTATTCTCCAACTAAGTCCAGCTTTTGTAGTTTTCTGGATTCTTCCTTGTCATATAGAGTATTGGCAGCTTTTTCTCCTATTTACTGATTAGTACTGTGGTACTAATGAGTAGACAGAACTTAATGAGTTGGTTAGTTTTAAAAAAGGGAACAATATCTTAGAAACAGATTAGTTCTTGGAGTTATAGACAGCCTTTATGACCTAATGCAACTAAAAAAGGATCCATGCCTTCATAGTGATGGCATAGCAATCTAAGGTGATCAAAAACTAGATTGGGCAAAAGAGATAATAAAAAAGGAATTTGGGGAAGGTAATTCCCCATTCCATGGATTAGATTCCAATAATTTCATGTTGTCAACATATGTTTGTCTCCAATAGCCATGAATGGATGTGCAGAGAATTGTAGTTTCTGGCTTGCAAAAGGTTGGAGAAGACTGGCACACAGTTTGCAACAGGAAAGTTCTAATGTCCCTTTTACACTTTTGTTGCAGCAGCTGGATAGTACATTCTGTCCTGGTCATGTCAGTCATTAAAATATGTGAACAAGTAATATAGACAGATAGGTTTAGACTGATTTACATGATAAGATTAAAAGGCTAAGCATATATGCTGGGAAAGCAATAATAATTACTGGACAGGGCAAGCATATATAATTGTAGGTGGACATCTTGATGGATTTTACAGATGAATCAGAAGGTGTATTAAGGGAAAGAGAAGACTGGGATTCAAAGAATAAATAAAGGCAGAATACTTTGCAACATTTTTTGTTGCTACTCCTATTAGAACTTGGCACTATACTTTACCTTTGCAAACAATCAGTCTCCATGATATAAGGCCTTTAAACATATTGTCACTTATTATATGGAATTAGCTTCCAGTTGCTTGGAAGGATAGGTTCTAGAAGCATCAAATAATTCATCCTAATCTCTGTTTTTATGTCCTGCTAGATTTTAATATCATTGAAAGTTACAGGTGAAGATCAAGGAGAGCATTAGCAGACTTGGGAGGAAGGAGGAAGATGAGCTGAGATGCAGCTGAATTTAATTGAGTGAAATGAGATGGAGTGAGCTTGCATAATGCCTTCCAGCCATTGCTGGCTCCAGCTAGTGCCATTCATCTCTCTTGCCTTCACGATGTAATATGCAAGCTTTGCACTTACAAGTAATGAAACGTAGGCAATTATCTTTCCCTGTGGCACCGTTAGTCAGAGTCTATTCTGCTTCTGAAATGTTTACCCCCAACCAAACTGTGCATTAAGTACAGTCTGCTCCATCTTTCCTTTTTACACTACATTGGTAAATGAGATTATGTGGCAATAGGTTCCATTGATACCAAGAATTTACTGCCACATAATCTATTTAGGGTCAAGGAAGAGTTGCTGAAACATTTGCTTTTTCAAATAGGAAGAGATATCTGCAGAGGCTGTTGCTGTACTTCTGTTTTGTAATTGGACATACAATCCTTTGAACCAGATCAATGAATCCATTGGGTCTTTTTAAAATATTTATTTATTTAACTGAATGTGTTGACTATCTGAAGCAGCTTATAACTGTAAAAGTCAGGGGGGGTGTACATCTCAAGTTTACCTTGTTTCTACAATGACATATGTGAATTTTGTATGAATCACACCAAATTATCTCAGAAATAAACTGAGCATGACTGAATACTTCCAAGCCAATCTGTATTCAGTCTCTTTCCAGAAGGGATTGATGTAGCCTAATGGGATAATGTTACTTCACTGAATTTTATAGAGAACATTAAAGAAGCTGCAACCCTGAAAATACCTAGTAGTGATGAGGAAATACAAGCCAAGCTGAAGCACTTGAGTCAAGGTCTAGCAACAGATGCCAGTTTGAATGGCTTGAAAAGACTTTGTACAGACTGAGGGGGAATAAAACTGTTGGTGGCTACTAGTCTTGAGAGGAATAATCTTCAAAACTAGTAGCCACCAGCAGTTTTATTCCCAATGTTTTGGGAATTGAAGTAGAACAGTGCTACTGCACCCAAGCCAACTTGTCTTATTTTATGCATCTGGTTGGCCACTGTAGAATCAATATGCTAATTAGATGGATTGGAATTGGCAATATGGTACCCAAGAGTGCTGGAACTCCTGGACATTTCTTTTGATGCCTACCATGCTCATTTCCCCACCGTTTAAAAAAAATTCTTTAATCAAAAGTGAAATAGGAAAATGTCATATGGCAATCCAAAGAACCAGCTTCTGGTATCATGATTTTCTAGCACAAATGCTTTGGGGCTCCCTAAAGATACCCCTGAGATGATAGAAAGTAATCTGGGGAAATAGTTTACCTTCTGATAAATGGACATTTTGTGACAGGCCATTTCAACCATGGCAGCCATTTTGTGAAGGAGATTATCACATTCTCTCACAATTCTAAAAGACTGCCTATCCCTGAATTAGGCCATGGGCCTGATCCAACATCACTTTTCTTATTATCTTTTGTGAATGGGTTGATTTTCAGGCCGAATATTCTTTTTATTCCTTTTTTTAAAAATATGCAGATGCAGTCTGCTGAAATAATTATATTCTTTCTCTTCCCTACATTATGTTCTCTACCATCCTGAATCTTCTGCAGACTGGAGCCAAAATACATTCAAACAATACTTTATTCATCCAGTTTGCCAGAAGACCTTGGGGATCAGGAGTTGTTGAAAGTTTGTTTATATTTTCATTACCAGAAGTACAGCTGGCAGAGGAGATTGCAGCTTAGGTAGCCTCAGAGGAAAGAACATCACATTTTGGGCTGAAGAATAAATAGCTTTAAAATTGTCTGAAAAGAGAATTTGAATGAAACCCCACTGACCCACTCCCCCACCTGTTCTCCAAGCTTCTTAAAACCCAATAATTAGCAGGCCCGAGCAGTAGGGAATATTTCCAGGAGATCTATCCATATGCAAAGCTCTTTGGATTAGAAAGCCACATGTCCAATTATGCCAAAATGTCTGCACAATCTCTGGCAGTCAGAAAACAGGTTTAATAAAACTGGCTTGATGTCTCTAACTACAGTAGCAAAGTCTGGCTTTTAAAGAGACCAGAGCAAATGGATTTTTCTGGTTCAGAAATCCTGCGTGCAGGGGTCAGGATGTTATGAGCTACTTTGTCTCACAGGGTAAAAGGTACCTTGAGAGGTATGTTGCTATGCTCATCATTATGTCTGACAAACATAGGGATGTAAGTAGCTGTCAGAACCATCCAGGAATGCCACAGGAATTGAAAGGACCATAGAAAAAATTTCTCTTGAAGCCCACAATTCCTCCTGTCCCATAGTGTCTTGAATCCCCCACATGCTTTTTCTTCTGAATCTTTCTCTTCCTTTCTGCGTCTCTTCATTCTCCCTTTGCTTGTTCTGCTATACATCTCCTTGTTTCTCAAATGTTTTCTCCCCCTAAGAAAGAAGCTCCTGCTCCTCTGTCTTATTCCCATGGTATCTGAGAATTTCCTTCCAATTTTTGAGTTTGCTTTATTATGGAAGGTGTCAGAAGGCAATGCTCTGGTGTTGTTGCTTTCTATGACACATCTTCATAGGTGTCTGGAGCAAATTAAGATTATGTCAAAGCATCAACATGCATAGTGATATCATAATGCAAAACCCACCCTTACTTATTTGCACCCCAACATTTGACACAAGTACAAAAAATGTGAGTTTTGTGGCTCGCATTGCATCACTTGCCCCTCCCCCCTCCCACAGATGCCTGTGTACATCTTTCCATCATTTTGAAACTTCCTCATGAGGTCTTCCTAGAGAATGTAGAATGCTGGATAAATTATTGTATGATGAAAGATAGGGCATTCAGACACACATCTCTTGTTCACTGTGTGACTAATTAAGTGCAAGAATCTGTACTCCAGTTATGATCATTGCACTGAAATTACCTATCTTTCAAAGAAAAAAAATTGTTTCAAATTTGAGTTTCAAATTCTCCTTGTCAAATCAAGTGAGAACTGGAAGGGGAAAAAGGCAGGAGAACTTTCTCTGCAGCTGCACCAGAAACTTTAAAAACGTCTGGGCTATAATACTTTTATTCAGGAGTCACACTAGAAGATGGAGCCCCTGACCTCTCCCTGGTGGTCTGACCCCAATGGGACAGAAGGAACTGTCCTGTTAGTATCATTTGTTGTGACTGGTTGTGGTTTGCCAAAGTCACAGACAGAGGCTTTTCTCAGCTCTGCTGCCTGAGTTAATTGAATTAAACATTTCAGAAATCGTATTGCAGATCCAATGAGATTAAGGCAAACATTGCAGGGAGGGTGAGGGGATATTGCCTTGTTCCTGGGGTGACTGTGGTCCATACATGGCCAACTCTGAGACCTGAGTCCAGTCAGGATTCTTATTCTACCTATCCCACAAGCCAGTGTGTTTCTTCATGCCTGGCCTTAATGCATATTAAGGCCTCAAGGCAGATTACAACTTTTTGCTAAAGTCAAGCTCTCCTAAATAGATTTGTATCAAAGCTACACCTGGGAAACCCTTAAAACAACAGATATTGCATTAATTGCTTTCACAGATGGCAGGAAAGTAATCAGCATTGTAAATACCAGTGAAGATAGAGCTGTAACATTCAAAGGGTGCCTGTGAGAAATAATGAAATGAGGTTCTTCTCTGAAGCTGTTTGAAATCTAATCAATGTGAAAAAGGACCTCAAAATGCAATGGTTGCTGAAAGTGGCTTTTTGATAGTGGCCCTGAGAGCAAATCGAATATGACTATGCTAGGCAATACAAAAGAGAGCAATATGGCCAGTGGAGTGGCATCCAAGTTATATTTTTACAAAGACAACAAATCATTACTGACAATTGTCAGGAAAATTTCCTTCAGCAGATTGTCAGTGGGTGCTGAAAGCATCCCATATAATTTCATTGAGATAAAATCTTGGTCCTGACTATATTCAGTGCTCTGAAGTCCAGCAGACATAACCAGCTGGTGACCATAGAGTTGAGCTGGCCCTCAAAGCAATTTTGATTGATTTCTGGTGTGACCAGGAAGTCTGGTTTAATGTTTCTCTATGGTTTACTTTGAAGGTCAGGGGAAAGAGTAGTATGTATATATTTATTCTATATTACAATTACAAAAATTAAAACCAGTCAACTATGCTCAGTCATCCTCCTAGACAATGTCCCACAAGGGTTGTGATCCTTCTGTTGGATTCCAGCCCTATACTTGTCTGGGCATTATGGAGGCCAAAACCCGGGATATCTGAAGGACGTTGATTTATATAAGATTGTTAATTAAAAACAAAACAAAACAAAACCTGCAGGCTCTAGAAGACTTTGATGCCTGAGTGGTCCAGGTATTAAAAGGAATTTTGTTCTAAAGTGGAAATAAATTTAGCTAATTGCTTCTACTGGTTGCATGAAACAGCAACACCAAGATTTCTCTATACTTTCCATTGCATGCATTATCCAGCAGCCATAGGCATCACATCTGGTTGTTTTATAAGGCTTTTCTTTAAAAAAAAAAACACCTAGACAGAAAATTCTCCCTCCTTCATTTTTAAAAAAACTTCAGTATACATTTTTTTCTTTCACCCAAGAAATCAGTAAAAAATCAATAACTATTTTTATTTGGGAAACTAGATGCTAAATTTCACACCATTCTTACAAAATAGCTTTTTGACTCCTGAACCATTCTCTGAAAAACACAGTGCCCACCTGAAAAGATGGAAATAGATCATTCCTTTGATAGGAAAATGAGAGTGAAAAATAACTTCTGGAATATGGAATGAGAAGTGTTATGAGAGAAGATATAAAACAGAACCACTTCTAATCTTCATAATCCATGTTTGAAATGGATTGTGGTGTTCTAGCCTATTGGAAAGGGAACAAGTAGATCCCTGATATTTCTTTGAATGACACCTTTTGCTATTAATCATCCCCTAAACAAGGAGGGAGATTATAACTTGTATTGTGTGTCAGCTGGACCAGAACTGGAGGGTTTCCCACAATGGCCCTTGGTACCTGAGAGATGCTGTTGATGAAATAGCGTTCACAGAAGAGCTCTAACAGGGATGAAAGGGACAGAGTACTGATTGATGAGAGGAAAAATTAAGAGCATGCTTAGCTCAGCTGAAGAGCAATGACAAAACGATTAGCAGATCACCTTCTGAAAGCATTTGAAGGGTAAAGAGGAGAAGAAAAGAAGCAGTGAATGTTGAGGATTGGTTCAAGCCACTCAAATGAAGACTAATGATCTTAAACTGAGCAGAAGAAAGGCTGAATATCAGAGAGGGTTGGCTGGCTTTTGTTGGTGAGATTGATTAAATTGTGGAGCAATTTCCCAAGAAGAAGGGGCAGGAGTGCTTGGATGAATTATTAAGATAAGCAGTAAGAATGGAGAGGACAGCCATAAACCATCCACCACTTGAGGACTTAACATTTGTATTAACAGAGGAGTTTTTAGATGTTGGGCAAAATCCAGCAGGAAGTTTCCTACAATATTCCTTCCAATAGAACTTCCTGCAAAAATTTTCTTGGTATATTGTGGTGCCTGTCATTAGCACACATTTAGAAGAGCCCACTGAGCCCCATGGCTAAGTATGTACCAAGAACATACTTGGCAAAAGGCCATTCTGCTTCCACATCTTTAAATGCCCTGATAGGAAGCTGCCATGGAATGTCCTATTATTACCAGTCTGAACCTTCGTAATTGCAAGCAAACATTGTTATGAAGGCATATCACATCCAAAATAGTAGTTTGTATGTGTGGGTGACATCATCTAATATTGGAGACACCACATAACTGAAAACTACTATATAATAATCAACATGTTTAGAGCAACAAGTGCAAAATTCAGTATTCTGAAAATTTCAACTATCCATTCTAAGAAGCAAGCTGGTAGACCACAGTACTGCAGTTACGAGCTTGAAAACACACCTCGTGGTTCTTTGTCTCTTCTACCTTGTTAACAGAAACAGAATCAATTCATCAAAATAAGCCACTATGCTTAATTCAAATAATTAAGACTACAGGATCTACATTTTGATTGTTGGTTACCTTGTTTCCTGCCGAAAAACAGCACAGGCGAATGCATTTCCAGAGACTGGGAAGGACCTCCAGTGACTGGAAACTCAGCTGGGTGTTTCCATTGCATTTAAGGTCCTGCTGTGCTTAACATTGTCCCTGCAATTGTACATACAAGAGAAGCTCACAGGCAAAGCAAAGGCGGTGGAGGGGAGATGCTTCTTCCTACAGTATTTTCATTACACAGTAACTCTAATGAATCAAGACACTTACTCTTCACAGATGCATTTAATTCTGTCACCATTTTTTTTCCCAACTAAGAATGCTTACTGTTGAGAAGTGCCCAAAGTTGGAAAAACACTTTCCTGATTAACTGACCTTTTAAGCCACTTAGAGTGTACTCTAATAAGGGCCAAAAGGAATAGCTGGAAAAACAGCAACTGAGGTTTTGCTGTTGGTTCTCCAAGAAACAATGTGAGGTGACATATTTATGTCTTACTTTTCTGCCATAAGAACTCATAGCAAATCCAATCATACAATTGGCATTTGCAGGACAGACTGTGTTTGTGTGTGTGTATAGATACATGCATACTCAGAATGTGTAAGGTATGTGGGAATGAACTTAGGGGACAGGAGGAAGAGTTGCAGCCTAGACAACAGTCTGATAAACAAAATGTGAGTCCGAAGGAGGAGGGGTGGAGAAAGCATCTCAGCCTCCCTAGTTTTCAGGAGAGTAAAAGTAAAAGACAAGAGGGGTACTTTCAGATTTGCAAGATTCTATTAATGTAACCTTACAATAAGGATAGAGTTAATACTCATGGTTGCTTGTCTTGTCTGGACTACCATGAAAGGATAACAGAATGCTTCATTGGACTGGGAATCTTAAAACAGCTAAAATGGGGTTGTTTCTGCATTTATTAGGAGTCTGGCACAACTTTTGAGCAGCCTCACTCACCTCCCCATACATACCCACAACCTTCTTCCTCTTCTTTGTGTTCATGTGACATCCTATTGTTCTTCCTCCCTCATTCTTCCAGCTCTCCTATTCTTTCTCCATATCCCTCATATCTCTGCTCTTTGCAACCTTCCTCTCTACCCTCTTCCCTCTGCCCAGTTGTCATGCCATTCCCCAACCCTCTCCCCCCCAGCTCTTAACAGTGTTGTGTGAGTAGGAGTGTGAATACACATACACACACAGAGCATATGAGAATGTATTTGATTTTGACTGGGGAGACCCAGGTTTGAATCTCTCCTTGACCATGGAAGTCACTATCTCAGAGGTGCATTGCTGTGGGGATAATATGAGGGGAGAAACCCAACCCCCATCTCACTTCCTTGAGTTGTCAGAAAAAAGATAGGATAAGAAAACAAAACCACTTCCCCAGAGAATCCTTTTTAGAAAGATCAGATATGGAGGTGTGGGGAGTATAACTTGTAGGTGACTAGAGAGAGCAAAAACAGTTAAGTTCAGCTTATAGGATACACAAGAATCCCCCCAAACCCAAGTGTGACATTCTGCTGGTTCAAAATGAACATTTCCCTTTCACTAATTTCCTGAGACTTGTGCCCAACTTCCACCTCTTTCAAAGCTTACTTTGCATTCCTTGCATGAATGAAGAAATGGAAAGCCTCAGCAGGGGCAGTGATTAAGGGAAAGATTTCTGCTGGTGTTTTGTGGTAGCAATTACTGTGTAACTCCATTTACCCTTTAATAAGGCAGCATATTAGCCCTAAGCAGATTAAAAAGAGGACATGAGAGGACTGAGGTGAGAAGATTGCATGAAGCTCCCTCATTTCTAGCATTTTAAAAAATGAACATCTATGCACGGTAATAGGCATAGCTTGATTGAAAATGATGTTAAACGATCCTTCTCAGTTTGAGATTTACTGCCTTAGCCACTAGGTCCTCATCACCTCAACAAACCACTTATGAAACCTCTGATTCCTTGCTATGACCAACAGAAAAAAATTGTTGTAACAGTGGAAGCTTAGTTGGGAAGGAAAGATTTGAAATAGAAACACACACATACACACAACTAAAAGACTTATACTCAGATCTAGGCTGTCCATGTAGCTGTGGGTAAAGTAAGCTCACTCGACATTCTACATATCTGGGTTTGATCATCATTGTGATTCAGTTCATTTTTCCTAACCTGGGCTCCTCCAGATTAGAAGAATCACAACTCCCATAATCCCATCTGTGGCCACTGATCATTCTGCTTTATGTGCTAAATGTGGGAGAAATAGCTGAAAGAGGCATATACGAAAGGATGTAAAGAAAGGGACAACATGGAATATTGCCGGAGTGTTTACCAAAATTCAGTTTTCTTAGAAGGAGGTCACTGAAAGCTACTTGATATTACATAGCAAGTGTACTGCAATGGTTAAGGTATTAGATTGACACAGGAGATACTGAGTCCACCGTTCCCTATGGAGGCTCACTGGGTGACTTGGACCAGGCACAATCTCTCAGCCCAATCTACCTCACAGGTTTGTTACTTTGGGGAAAAATAGGAAGAAGTAGTACCAGATCCACTCTCTTGAGCTCCTGAACAATAAATCAGGATATAAATGAATGAATGAAGTGCTTATTAGCTTAGATCCAGTTCAGATTTCAGATCTGAAAATGGCAAGATTCAGTCTGAATCTGATTCAGGATTAAAAGAAAAGCATTTTCAATCTGAACTGATTTGAGAGTCAACATGCAGTTTGATAAATTATTCAACTACAAGCTATAATTGGGAAGCATCAACATGCCAGCTGCTGCTTCATTTTTTGTCAGACTGAAATGAAAATAACAAGGATTATAGACCCATTAGAAAACATTAATCCTGCAGTTTCAATTGGATATTTTCACAATTTCACTACAATACACTTCTGAAATATTCCACCTGCATCTCCTTTAAAGCAGAAATAAGGGAAGGACAGTACTGTAGCTTCCAAATTTTGTAGCAAAGAACCAACAGAGAAGTTGTGCTAAATCAAAGCAGAAAATGCCCTAATCCATATTAAAAATAAAAATCATTATCACTCTCTGTCTTTGTTTTTTTTTTCTGGCTGGCTAGTTTGTTGCCATAGCTTTTAGACATGAGGTTAGCATCTCCTGGGAATTATATGTTATTAGCTAGTTGTTCAACATTTTGTTTTTGCAAAGTATGTGTGTGACCATTATTGTATATCACAATAACACCTAACACTTGTAAAAAATATATAATATTTCAAAAATCTGTATTCTGCTGTAATGGGCACCTCCAGCTTCATAAGCCATAGAATACTCTATTGAATTAGAAATCATACACAAGTGATTGTATCTTAGTAGCGTTACCTCTAGTAAGGAAACCATGGAGGGACATTGGGCTAAATTCCTGTGTAAAGGCAACTCTACTCCCCTTTTGATGTTGAATAGCCAAATAGGAATGTGATTAAGGATTTTGTCTTTGAGTCTTCCCAAAAGCAGGAGAGTTTGGTGGGAAGAGAAAACTAGTTAAATAGAGTGAGAATTTTCCAGGACTAAGGAGAGAATTAATCACATGCAGTTGTCTAGGATTAGTAATTAATCAGATAGATTATGTTAGACTTATTTATTTTATTAGGGGTGTGTTAAAAGCCTTGCCCAATTCTCTCTCTCTGTGAATACAAGCACACACTTATCTTGGATGATTTTAACTATTGTTCCTTTTAGGACACCTGCCCTTTGATGAATTACACTCACTCTTTGAACCCAGTCCTTTTTCTAAGATCAATACCCATCCAAGTTCCTCTTTGTTGCAAAGTATCTTCAAATAAAATGCTATTTTTAAATTGGGATTTTTAGTCATAGCTGTGTCTTGGAAGGTTATAAACTGGTAGTATGCCAGTTGCAAATCAAATCCCAGTTACTGGCATTTTACTGCCTTTGGCCTTGCTCCTAAACCCCTAGCCAGGAGGAGAGAAAGATGGTGGTGGCAGGGATACCAGGGAAACCAATCCTGGTCTTATAGCTTGGGTGGGCAGGCCCAGTACTGGTACAGAGGGTGAGACCATGCATACGTCTTACATTATGCGTATCGTCAACAGGAAAACACAATAGGAAACTGGCACATTCAGTGAAGAAGACTCAGCATAACTAACAGGGACTATGCTACAAGCCAGGCAAATAAATAGAGAATTAAAGAAGAATAAGGATAAAAGAGGATGGTGTAGGGAAAAGATAGATTAAGAAAAAACAAGCACAGTTTTTTAAAAACCACTGCAGAATACATCTGAGTTCCATTCTCAATCTTTTTCTCCCTCCCTCTAAACCAGTGTTCCTCAACCTTGGCCACTTGAAGATGTGTGGACTTCAACTCCCAGAATGGCTGGCTGGGGAATTCTGGGGGCTGAAGTCCACACATCTTCAAGTGGCCAAGGTTGAGAAATACTGCTCTAAACAAGGCAGTTTAAACAAATTCTAGCAAAAAAGTGAGTGCAATGGAACAGTCCTTCCACAAGACCTCTGATAGGCAGGATTTTGGAGGTGATAAATTATTGTAGAGGATATTTAAAGCAGTATCAGAGAGTCCATTACTGAGGCCAGTTCAGTGGCCTGCTAGAACCACTGAAATGGAGCAGAGTTTAACACAGCTTAGAAGCTGGGACAGAAAAAGAAAATTATCTTAGATAGCTTCAGTGAGCATGCCAGAGAAACACAGGTTATTGCTCTTACACATTCAGCCCTCCCACGCATAAAGAATCACACGCTTAGACACATAAGGTTAAGAAGTAAAAAGAAGCTTACTGACTTTATTCTTTGTTGCTTCTGCTACATCCATCTTGGTGGAAAAAAATGAAGTTCCTTTGTTCCTCTTTTCTTTCTAATTACATAGTTTGCCCTAAACTCTCAGCCCTACAGCCTCCAAGAGGTTTGTGAAAGGAAGGGGCAGAATCCCTCATCAAAGCCCAAGCACATGGCCCTGATGAAGACAGCAGCATCAATTTAAAGCATATGCTTTAATTCAGCTCTAACATTTAGTCTGAAGGGATGATTTGACCAAATCTCCCTTGAGTGAATCACCCATTTGTACAGCCCTAATATTAAGTAATGTGTGTTTTTATTTGCAACAATGCAGGATGATCATATAGAAGGCAGTACTTAAAGCAGCCAAAGCAGATCCCATAGAAGCTGGTAAATTCACTTCTCTGTGTGTGTCTCCATTTTTCTCAGGCTAAGTGATAATTAATTGGGCTGTACAAAGCCTTCAGAAGAGGTGATTTGCAATGTGTGGTAGTGCATACAAAATACCTGTTTCTGATTCATTAAAACAACCACCTTTTGCAAGCTTCACAGCCTCACTTTGGAAGCTGGTCTGAGTTGTCTCCCCATACATGATTATACACATCTACTTTGCTTCACTTTTGTATCATTGGCTGTGCATGCACACATACAGAGAAAGTTGGAAACAGCTTTCTGAAGCAACCCCATGAGCTTTGCAAATGATACATTTGCTTTAACAATAAAAAAGTAAAATGCACAATGGAAAAAAAAAATATCATGAAGGATCTGTTTTGAAAGCTTTGCAGAGTCCTAATAATTAAGTGCATTCACAATTCCCTTGGCCTGGGTTTCCATCCAGATGCTAGAAATGTCCTTTTCTGAAATGAATACTATATAATGCTGTGGCTGTCTTCATGTACCTAAATCAATGGGATTTTCAATGGTACCTTTGTACAAACCTGGCCCAGGTTCAGTGTTGATGACATAGTCACTTTTCCAATCACAACTGCACCAGGACATACTATAATTAGTTGGCAAACCCAGCATCCTAATGTACAGTCTAAGGCAGTGTTTTTCAAACTTGGCAACTTTAAGATGCATGGACTTCAACTTCCAGAATGCCCCAGCCAAACTGGCTGGGGAATTCTGTGAGTTGAAGTCTATGCATCTTAAAGTTGCCAAGTTTGAAAAACATTGATCTAAGGCATCCTTCTGGGATCAGTTTGGAATATATCAGGTCTTATAATTATGGTAAACCATAGATGTGGATATTTGAGTTTGATTAAACTTTTCCATAAGAATGCTGAGAAGTTCCAGGCATTTTTCATCCTTCTTCCTGCTGAAGAATTTTTTGTGCCCAGAAAGTTTGAGACAAGGTCAAACCAGGCACCATAAAATCTGCCATCTGTATTTCGAAGTGTATAATCTCTCTGTGATTAGAAAAAAAATTATTAGGAATGAATGGATCAGCAATTTAATATCCTTGGTATTTGCTACTGACTTTAGGAATGGGCAATAAGACAGTCTTCAGAGTCTCAGATTAATCAGCAGAGGAATGCAACACAGGGAAAAATAAACGAGTTACACAAATAATTCTTTTCTGTTTGTGGTTTTGGTTATACAGTTAGATAAAGTATCCATAATGTTCTCCTCCCTTTTTAAAAATTCCTTCCCCATCAAACTCCTTCCATTGTGATTTCAAGAAGTCCCTTCTATCTTCATTTAGCAACTGAAAATGAATGTCAGTACATCTTCTGTGTTCCTTGAAGTCTTCCTATCTATCAAAGAAGAGGAGAGGCTTTAGGCAACTCAGCACTGATTTCATAATTTGTGTCTTTTCTCTTTTGCCCTCCTACCACTTCTCATAGTAAAGTGCATTTGGATTTGCTCTTTAAAGACTAAGTGTCTCCTTTCTAAAGTCAGAGTTTAAATATGGCTGAGGGAAAAAATAGCAATAAAGTAGCTGGATATAGATAATTCGTCCAAGGGAAAGTTCAGTATAATATTACCTCAAACAAGGCAGTTGGTTCGTCTGAGTAATATTGGGGTGAAGGTAAAGTGTATTTAAATACTGCTGCTCCCTCTTAACGTTATGTAGAACTCAGCATGGTGCAGAGCTTTGAAGGGAGAAAAGAAAGAGATCAGAATTATTATCTCTTTTTCTGTCAAAACATGAGAACTCTGCAGTCATACAATGGAAGTGATTGATTAAACAAATACAAGCATTTCGTAGCACAACAAATAATTAATTTGGGGATGAGTGATTCCAGTGCATGCATTTTAGCTCCAGATTCACTACCTATCATTATAAAGCTACATACATCTTTAAACTCAGAGTAGACAGATGAGGGTCCCTTTGATCACAAGAAGAAGTCCCTGTTTGGAAAGGTCCTTGTAAGAGTGGTCAAAAACAACTGCCCTGGAGCAGACATTTCTAACCTGTTAGGATTGCAACATCCAGATGTCTTGGCCACCATGAGTTGAAATAAAAAAAAAATGCTAGTAAATTATAGAAAACAATGCCAAGTATGTGGCTGTAAGTAATGCAGAGAACCTTTACAAGATTGTCAGGAACACTCTAGCCACCTGCGGAATAATGTTGCTTATCTTGGACAACTAACTGGACAAGACTGAGTGAGTCAACTGAGGCACTATCTTATTCTGTTACTTGGGAAGTGTTTGATGCTGGAACTGTTGAGGAAGCAGACAGGATCGTTGAGACTGTTAACCTGACTGGCTTTCCATTAGATACATGCCCTTCCTGGCTGGTTAAAAGCCTCCCAAGAGATGACGCATGGTTTAGTCCATATGGTAGTGAATGCATCTTTGAGTGAGAGGGTGATCCACCTGCTTGAAAAAAAATGGTGGGGTGCAATCACTGCACCAAACAGTTCTGGACAATTTTCATCCAGTCTCCAAGCTTCCCTTTTGGGGAACTGTTGTTGAGGAAATAGTTGGATTGCCACTTCAGAGAGCCCAAGAGGAAACCACTGGATGAAGTTTATAGCAGGTCCAGAATGCTGTGGCATGCCCATATGACAAAGTTGCCCTGGTTACCAACAAACTTCCATGTGCAGTTCAAGATGCTGGTCGTTACCTATAAAGTCCTTCATGGTATGGATTCTGGTTATCTGAGGGACCATCTCTCTCCATTGTTTCTGCCTATCCAATAAAATCCAACACAGTGGGCTTACTTTAAATCAGTGTCATCTGATGGACCCAGGAAGCATGCCTTCAGGCACACGTTCACTGGAGGTTCAAGTACCCCAACCCTACTCTGTTTATTGTATTGGGGTCTGTTTTTAACTCTCATGCCATCCAGAGTCATTGTGAGTTGGGTAGCCTTATAAATTTGAAAAATAAATAAATAAAATGTTGCAGGCATCCTCTGTAAGTAATATAAGGAAATCTCTGCCCATGGGCATAATCCAAGTCACCAACATGGCCCATCCAGCACATGGAGGCCTTAACTGAAGTCCTGTTCTTTTCTCTAAAGTAGAACTACCAGCCAACCATTACATGACAAGAAAGAGTCTGGGGCATCTTTGTCTCTTTAATGTCTGTTTGGATCCCTGTAGCCCATAACTGGTGGACCAACCCAAAATATTTTTTTCTTTCCCCTGCTCCCTCCTATTCTTGTAAATTATCTTTGCCTGCACTTCATTCAGAATGTCAGCAAATGTTACTTTGTTCAACCACTCAGTACATCTCTCCTTTAGAAACAGAGAACCATGGTGGAAAAATTTTTCTCCATGAATCAGGAAAGCAAGCTCTTACAATCTGCCTGACATTTCTCCATGTTTCAGACAGGCAAAGAACAATATCTTCACTTTATTGTTGCATGGAGAGTGATGTCAAGGAGCAGAGCTTAATTCAAGATTTGGTGATACTTCAGATGACATTATCTGACCTACCAGTGTCCCATATTGAATCCAGTTCCTTAATCTTCTGTAGTAAATTTCAGCTAGTACACATATTGTTCATAGGACAGAGATGGGCAAAAATCTTATAGGATATTTAGTGATCAGCCCATTCCTGTCCAAGTGGCATTAAAAAATTATATATATCCCAAACAGGTCTGTATGGAAGAAAGGTCCAAAATCCATACCAGTTTTTCTAAAATGTCACGAAGTAACACCAAACAGTGATGGTCATGTTGACCATGAAAACTTTCAAAATCAAAAATCCATAGCGGCATTGCCAATCAAAACAAATTTCAAAGATCCAAACTCTTCCAGGTTAATCAGTTAAAAGAAAAAAGAAGAGGGGAAAATATAGCTGATGTAATAACCCATCACTATGACAGATGAGAGCCAGTTTGGTCTAGTGGTTAAGATTCTGGGCTAGAAACCAGGAGTCTGTGAGTTCTAGTCCCGCCATAGGCATGAAAGCCAGCTGGGTGACCTTGGGCCAGTCATTTTATGACATTTCAATGTAGACTAGCCTCTTCGTGGTGCATCCTGGGCAACGTGACTTGTCACAGCTAAATAGTCTACACATCTGGCTGCTGGACCTCACAAGGATTTCCCAGCAAGAAAAAGCAGCATGAACACCGAACTGCTATGCCATACGATTAAAAAAAAACTATGACAGATGCATTCTTAATTATTCTGATCTCTTTAAAAAGCGGATCATAGAAGTGTTAATAGGAAAAACAAAGAACTGCAAATGGTGTACTACGTTGTTCATTTGTTTTAAAAATTTGTGTGCTGTCCTTCAAACCCATCATCTTATTGACTCATCATAATTATATTCACATGGCAAAGTGTAAGATAAGTATAAAATAAGTTGTCCTATAACCTCTGGGTGCTTCCAAGCAGGCAAAATCCAATTATGTCTGAAACATACATCTTGTATTTCACTTCAGGATTGCTACAAACTAATTATTTGGAAGCAGCTACCCAGCTCTTATTTTCTTTCCTTTTAAGCTTCTTCTTGAGGAAGAATTCTGAAGAATGGGAAAGCTTGTGCATTACTTGGTGACATTTTAGTTGCTTCTACCAAAGCAATTGCCTTACGATGAATGTTAGGTGAATGCAAGTTTGCATCTCTGAAATAACAGAATGAAGTAATGTGGCTTAATTTCTTTTTCTGAATTAAAATTGTTCCAGATGAACGGGAAGAGCAGCATACTCTATCTTTGGGCAACACAGCTCACTAATCCTTGCCAAACACCTGAGATATAAGAAAACAAAACAATTAAGAGTAACAACAACAAATAACAACAAAAGAAGAGACAAAAAAAGAAGAAGTAGGAGGGAGGGTATGTGAATCTCCCAAAGAATGATGTGATTCTCTATGTCTCCCTAACACTAATCAAGCTTTGCAGATTCTAATCTGTGCTGTAATTAACTTTATCCAAATGAGCAGCAGGCTGAGTGGCTTTGTTTGGGAGTTCTTCTGGTTATTGAATGTATCTTGAAAATGACTTGGCAACATCCTGGAGGAAGAAAAGGCGGGGGGCGGGGGGCGGGGGGCGGGGGGTGGGGGGAGAAAGGAAGGGAGATTAATGAGATGCCAAATGCTTATTCCTTCAGATGAAAAGGAGCTGTGAAGGATGCGTCATTGTGCTCGCTCCTGAAATAAAGAGAGGAGATATTTTCATTGAACTATACAGGTTTCTTTTTATTTTATCCATATCTTTTTAAATGAACAATTGCAGAAGATAATTAATCAATGAAATAATAAAATAATCAATATCTCAATTATTTGAGATATTATCAGACCACAGGCTGCCATCATGAGACCACCACCCTGCCATGAAAATGACTCAGTAATGAGTTGGAAACTTTCCAGTCTCTTTCTTCTCTGAAATCACTAAAAAGATCACTAAAATCTCACAAGAGATCACCCAAGATAGCAGGATAGCATTGGAGGGCCAGCAAAGGGTGTGGAGGGTACATTAGGTCTGTGATTCAGCTGAGTCTCTAAGGGATTCCTTTGTCTAATCCACTCCCCAATTTCTAAACACCTTCCTAACACCCCCCATCACTCTCGTGATGCTTTAGCATGATCAGGCCTGCAACTAGGGTCTGTGTCACCCAAGGCAAACATGGATTCCATGCTCATTTTGGCACCAGCTCGGCGCCCCAGCTCGGCGCCCAGGGCACATGCCCCACTTGCCCCCTCCCTAGTTGTGGCCCTGAACATGATCACCAATGTACCTTCTTGTTTCCATTCAATCTCCACACAATTTTATACTTAGGTTTAATGCATTGGCTGCAATATTTCCTTAGACAGTCTGATCTTGACTTCAGTTATCTGTGCTTTTTAGTTAGATCACATTTGCAATGTCCTCTATATAAGGGCTACAATTCAAGAGTGTCAAACAATTTTAATTAGTGCAAAATGTGATAGAGAGGCTGATAACTGGTGCATTATATCAGGAAAGATGAACACTGCTTGCCAATTGTTTTCCAGGTTAATTCAAGGTGGCACTTTAAGCTGTTAAAGCTCTCAGTGGCTTAGAACCTGCCTGTCTAATGAATCACTATCACATTTTGAACCAATTTGATTTTTAAGATTTGTTGGAAAGGTCCTTTTGAGGATACTGTCCCTTACCAGTTTGATGGGCACCCACACAAGTACTTTTGTTTGTTATCCTTCCCAAACAGTGAAATACCCTCCCTCTGAAGTTGTGATTGGTTTAAATTGTCTTTGTTTTTAACAAAAACATTATGACATATTTTAACTCATTGTTTATTGCCATATTTAATATTTTGTTATAGGGACTGTTATTTTAATTATAAGTTACTGTATGTGTTTTCATAACTGTGCAATTTTGTTGATTTTTAATATAAAGGAAGTAAAGATATACTAACAGGAATAGTTTTTGCCTGCAAAAGTGCAACAATGGTTGTAAAAAACAGCTCCTCCTCTGGTCTTACACAATCTGAAGTGAACCTGCAGCATCTCCCTTAGAAGCAAAGATATGATGTCAGATTGCTGCTATACCTGCATGGAGCTTCAGGCAGACCATAAACAAATAAGGGATTTCAGTGGCTTTAAAAATAATCAGGTGAAGTAATGCAAAAGTCATTTTGAAATGTCAGACCAGAGGATTTTTTTTTAATTAATGTATTGTGGAGCAAAATCGCAGGGAGAAATAGAAATAGATTTTACAGGTAGCTGGGCTGCATCTTGAAAGAAGCCAGTGTGAATCAATTCTCCACTTCCTCTTTTTTCTCCCTATTCCATATTTGCCATTGCTTTGGAATCCCTTCCAGGAATGCCTGATTAGCATCTGCCATATGTCTTATACTGCGTCGGAAGTGCATGCGCAATACAAGAAAATATTATGTCTAGGCCAAATTCTACAGAAGCTGCTGAGCCCAATTCTAGTACTGCTGATGAGAAAGGATTGTCTTGGCTTCCAGTTTTGCACTAAAGATCATTGCCCACATTACATTTGCCATATTGTCTATCTGGATCTCTCTGTGCGCAGAGATTTTTTGTGTGAGTGTATGTGCCTTCGGGTCAGTATTGACTCCCGGTGACTGCCTGGACAAGTCACTGTAGGGTTTTTTTTGAGGGGGGGCAAAATTTCAGAAGTGGTTTGTCATTGCTTCCTTCCTGGGGCTGAGAGCAACTGGCCCAAGGTCACCCAGCTGGCTTTGTGCCTAAGCAAGGACTAGAACTCATGGTCTCTGGGTTTCTAGCCTGATGCCTTAACCACTACGCCAGACTGGCTTTCATGCAGAGATTAGGAAATAAAAAAATAAGTAATATGAAGGTATCATTATGACCATGTGAACAAGGCTTCTATCAAGTATGTCATGCATTCAATTCTCATTGGAAAAGTCAAATACATAAACAGAGGTTATAACGAAGCATTAAAACTATTTTTTCCTTTCTAATTATTGGTGCCATATTCCAGATCAGCCTTTCTTAACTTGGGTTCTTCAAAACTGGACTTACACCTCTCTTCCTCCTTGACTATAGATCAAGCTAATTGAAACTAATGTCAGTTATTGGTCAAAACATTTGAAAGCATTCAAGTTGAGGAAAACGGTCCTTGGTGTTCTCTTATACCTCTATCCCCGGCATTGTTTAGTTTTATAATGGACTTACTATATTTGTGCCTGTTTCTACTTGTTGCCTTCCTACTTCATTCTTGTTTCCCACCAATCTACCATTAATTCCTTCCACTCTACAGAATATGCCAAATCTTCCTAAGTTTCCAATATTCCTTTCAAGCTAAATCTAAGCACTGACTTTCTCAGTTAACTGCCCTCTGAAGCTGTCATTCATTCTTTATAGTCTCCTTATATCCTTCTTGTATTTCTGGTGCTCATTATCTCTTTAAATGAACCTCTCCACCTCCTTTGATATATCCTCATCTTAAGGGCTCTTGACACACTGTTACCTCTGGACTGTAAAAATATAGGTTTGAGTGCATTATTTTTTAAGTCCAATATGACCTCTGCTTTTCAGATGGCAGAAAGTAGCTCTACATTGTGCAGTAATGGCTGGCTATCATTTTAATATTTTATATTACTTCTGAGAAGGTTTGAAAAATAAAAATGACCATCTCTGAACACATTTGCCTGGCTACACTATGTTCTATCATTGGGCTTGATTCTATGCTTCATTATGTTGGTAATAATTTCCATACTCATAAGGGTCAATTTTCTTAACCTAGATTTCTGTTCCACCAGTAGCTCAAACTGAATATGATATAGACCAGCATTCCTCAACCTAATGCCTTCCAGATGTTCTGGGAAAGAACTCACACCATTCCTGGCCATTTTCCATGCTGGCTGGATTCAATATCTAATATAGCCCCAAACATTTGGAAAATAGGTTAGAGAAGAAAACATTGGTGTAAACCAGGGTAGGCAATCTCTGGTCCACCAAATGCAACCCTCAGACCTCTGACATTTGATTTTTGTTGCCAAAAATTGACAGCACAGTTTCTAATGGGGAAACTAATAGGCTTTGCATTGTTTCAGAATCAGAGGCAAAAAGATACTTTGGAGTAGATGGGACTGCTCATGTAGCACCTGTCTGTAACTCCTTAAAAGAAGTACATCTTTTCCTCCACAACCACACCATGACCCCAGGAAAAGACATGTTTGGTTGAAGGAGTTGTAGACAAGTGCTATAGACGTGCCTCTGTGAGCTCTGAAATACCCTTTTGCCTTTGAATTGAAAGCATTGCAACTCCCTAGAAACTTACTTTAGACAGCCTTGCTGGACCTAAAACAAGAAACACCCCAGGAATCATAAACAATAAAACAAATCCCCCAAATTAGGCCCATCCACTTTTGTTATCACTCCTTCATACTGTATTCCTTGCAGTCTTCAGTGCTGAAAATAACGCAAAGAAAAGAGGGAAGATCATCAGCTGAAGCTTCACAAGAAGTGTTCTTCCTTTAACAGCCATGCAAGAACTGGGGAGGGGGCATTACACTTACCAGTTGAATCAATCAGCTTTACATGTGTTGTGTTTTAGTTTGATCCGGCGTAGTGACAAATAAATGAAAGCACAGAAGCCAATGATTAAAGGAGACACTTCGGACTGTGCACCTTTCAGTGATGGAAGCTATTTGTTTTGGTAAGACTGCATGGGCATTAAATTCCTTCTTTGTTGTTTACTGTGGGTTAGAATGCACAATGCTCTCTTCATGAAAACAGCCTAGAGAGAATGACTGAGAGAGAAAAGGATGAAATGGAAGGTTTAAGCAAGCAGCAGTACAATCCTATACATATTCAGAAACACGTTCTACAGAATTCAATGGTCTTACTCCTAGGTATATATAGACTATTGTGGAACTAGAAAAGGGCCAAGGATGGAATCAGAATGATTTGGAAGAGCTGTACCAATCACGATAGAAAGACTATCGTGATTGGTGCTTTCTGATGGAATAAAGAAATATAAAACAGGTAAATAAAATCATATATGTCGGTATACCATCGGAAGATGAGACCCCCAGGTCGGAAGACGGTCAAAATGCTACTGGGGAGGAACAGAGGATGAGCTCAACTAGCCCCAGTCGTGATGACGCAGCTAGCTCAAAGCCGAAAGGACGGTTAGCGGCCGACGGTGCTGGTGGTGAACGGCGAATCCGATGTTCTAAGGATCAACACACCATTGGAACCTGGAATGTAAGATCTATGAGCCAGGGCAAATTGGATGTAGTTATTGGTGAGATGTCAAGATTAAAGATAGACATTCTGGGCGTCAGTGAACTGAAATGGACTGGAATGGGCCACTTCACATCAAATGACCACCAGATCTACTACTGTGGACAAGAGGACCACAGAAGAAATGGAGTAGCCTTCATAATTAATAGTAAAGTGGCTAAAGCAGTGCTTGGATACAACCCCAAAAACGACAGAATGATCTCAATTCGAATTCAGGGCAAGCCATCTAACATCACAGTGATCCAAATATACGCCCCAACCACAAATGCTGAAGAAGCTGAAGTAGAGCAGTTCTATGAGGATCTGCAGCACCTACTGGACAACACGCCTAAAAGAGATGTTATTTTCATCACAGGAGACTGGAATGCTAAGGTGGGCAGTCAAATGACACCTCGAATTACAGGTAAGTATGGCCTGGGAGAACAAAACGAAGCAGGACATAGGCTGATAGAATTTTGCCAAGACAATTCACTCTGCATAACAAACACTCTCTTCCAACAACCTAAGAGACGGCTTTACACATGGACTTCACCAGATGGACAACACCGAAATCAGATTGATTACATCCTTTGCAGCCAAAGGTGGCGGACATCTGTACAGTCGGTAAAAACTAGGCCTGGAGCTGACTGTAGTTCAGATCATGAACTTCTTCTTGCACAATTTAGGATCAGACTAAAGAGATTAGGGAAGACCCACAGATCAGCTAGATATGAGCTCACGAATATTCCTCAGGAATATGCAGTGGAGGTGAAGAATAGATTTAAGGGACTGGACTTAGTAGATAGGGTCCCGGAAGAACTCTGGACAGAAGTTGGCAGCATTGTTCAGGAGGCGGCAACAAAATACATCCCAAAGAAAGAGAAAACCAAGAAGGCAAAATGGCTGTCTGCTGAGACACTAGAAGTAGCCCAAGAAAGAAGGAAAGCAAAAGGCAACAGCGATAGGGGGAGATATGCCCAATTAAATGCAAAATTCCAGAGGTTAGCCAGAAGAGATAAGGAATTATTTTTAAACAAGCAATGCGCGGAAGTGGAAGAAGACAATAGAATAGGAAGGACAAGAGACCTCTTCCAGAAAATTAGAAACATTGGAGGTAAATTCCAGGCAAAAATGGGTATGATCAAAAACAAAGATGGCAAGGACCTAACAGAAGAAGAAGAGATCAAGAAAAGGTGGCAAGAATATACAGAAGACCTGTATAGGAAGGATAACAATATCGGGGATAGCTTTGACGGTGTGGTCAGTGAGCTAGAGCCAGACATCCTGAAGAGTGAGGTTGAGTGGGCCTTAAGAAGCATTGCTAATAACAAGGCAGCAGGAGAAGACGGCATCCCAGCTGAACTGTTCAAAATCTTGCAAGATGATGCTGTCAAGGTAATGCATGCTATATGCCAGCAAATTTGGAAAACACAAGAATGGCCATCAGATTGGAAAAAATCAACTTATATCCCCATACCAAAAAAGGGAAACACTAAAGAATGTTCAAACTATCGAACAGTGGCACTCATTTCACATGCCAGTAAGGTAATGCTCAAGATCCTGCAAGGTAGACTTCAGCAGTTCATGGAGCGAGAATTGCCAGATGTACAGGCTGGGTTTAGAAAAGGCAGAGGAACTAGAGACCAAATTGCCAATATCCGCTGGATAATGGAAAAAGCCAGGGAGTTTCAGAAAAACATCTATTTCTGTTTCATTGACTATTCTAAAGCCTTTGACTGTGTGGACCATAACAAATTGTGGCAAGTTCTTAGTGGTATGGGGATACCAAGTCATCTTGTATGCCTCCTGAAGAATCTGTATAACGACCAAGTAGCAACAGTAAGAACAGACCACGGAACAACGGACTGGTTTAAGATTGGGAAAGGAGTACGGCAGGGCTGTATACTCTCACCCTACCTATTCAACTTGTATGCAGAACACATCATGCGACAAGCTGGTCTTGAGGAATCCAAGGCTGGAGTTAAAATCTCTGGAAGAAACATTAACAATCTCAGATATGCAGATGATACCACTTTGATGGCTGAAAGTGAAGAGGAACTGAAGGTGAAGGTGAAAGAAGAAAGTGCAAAAGCTGGCTTGCAGCTAAACCTCAAAAAAACCAAGATTATGGCAACCAGCTTGATTGATAACTGGCAAATAGAGGGAGAAAATGTAGAAGCAGTGAAAGACTTTGTATTCCTAGGTGCAAAGATTACTGCAGATGCTGACTGCAGTCAGGAAATCAGAAGACGCTTAATCCTTGGGAGAAGAGCAATGACAAATCTCGATAAAATAGTTAAGAGCAGAGACATCACACTGACAACAAAGGCCCGCATAGTTAAAGCAATGGTGTTCCCTGTAGTAACATATGGCTGCGAGAGCTGGACCATAAGGAAGGCTGAGAGAAGGAAGATCGATGCTTTTGAACTGTGGTGTTGGAGGAAAATTCTGAGAGTGCCCTGGACTGCAAGAAGATCCAACCAGTCCATCCTCCAGGAAATAAAGCCAGACTGCTCACTTGAGGGAATGATATTAAAGGCAAAACTGAAATACTTTGGCCACATAATGAGAAGACAGGACACCCTGGAGAAGATGCTGATGCTAGGGAGAGTTGAAGGCAAAAGGAAGAGGGGCCGACCAAGGGCAAGATGGATGGATGATATTCTAGAGGTGACGGACTCGTCCCTGGGGGAGCTGGGGATGTTGACGACCGACAGGAAGCTCTGGCGTGGGCTGGTCCATGAAGTCACGAAGAGTCGGAAGCGACTAAACGAATAAACAACAACAAAAAGGGGTTTAAAGGGAACTGGGCAAATGTATGATATTTCCAGCTATACACAGCCTTGGCAATCAAAAGCAGCATAGCCCAGCTGCTGGGGAGGGACAGTGAAAGAGGGCTACCCCCTCCCATTTGTATATATGAAGTTCCTAAATGTCTGTGGTTGGCTACAATGTGACACAGAATGCTCACTGAGATGAGGTTTGGGCTTAATGTATCAGGACATGTCTTAAGTTTTTATGTAAGAACTATAGGATTGCAGCCTAAGTAGCTTATCCAAACAAAAAGAACTGACTTTAACTCTTGTTTGAAAGTGAATTCATTATGTCCTGCAAGTAGCAGCACAAAATCATGCTTCTTCTTTGATAGGTTTGTTGTTTATGCCTTATCAAAACCAAAGGAGGACAGGATAAAAGAGGACATAGAAATACATAACATTTGCATGTTTTGGTCTAATAGAAGTGCATCTAAATATAATTACTGCAGTTAAAAGAGAAGTACACTAATAAGTTTCATCACAGTAGGAAGAATGTGGAGACATTAACTGTAGCTGGGCAGCTTCAATGCCATTCTTCTCAGTTTCAACCCTGCTCGGTTAGTCCAGGCTACTTAGAGCCCTACAACTGCTAAGCTAGCATTTCCTTAGAGGACCTGAAGCTCAGGTGCTGCTAAGAAAGCTTTCCAACATTGCCGATACCAGGAAAATACAGAAGTCTAGAACTGTTTTTATACTGGTGCAGAATCCTCATATAGATGTAATTTGAACTCAAGGAGCAGTAATTTTCTAGGATTTCAGCCAGATGTTTTCCCCAGCCCAACCTGAGGACAGGACTTGAGACCTTTTGTATGCATGCATGCTCTTCCAAAGAGCTATGGCTGTTGGAAGCATTACATAACTATTAATTGGCCTAATAACCACATCATTCTAGTACACCTTAGAGACTTCTTTACTTTTTATGTTTACACTGGTGCTTTTTCTTCCTTCTTCCCTTTTAATCACATACACAGAGGCTGCAGTGCTGATTGTTTTTTACACACCACTACAAGGAAAGGCTATTATATGTTATTACTTTTGCCTACATTTCATTTATTTATTTAAAATATCAAAATGCAAGGTGTTTTGCAGAGTAGAAGAGAAAAACCATCTGCCCCCAAGGAGCTTACAGTCTAAAATTGTGTACAGAGGAGACAACAGAAGATACGTACTCTGTCTACATGTAGTTACACTGAAGTAAAAATTAGTTATACTAAAGCAAAAGCAGCGTCCCTCCAAAGGGTCAGACATGACTCAGTGCTTGCACAGGGGACCTTTCACCTTTCACAGAAAGCAAAAGAACTTAGATATTCAGTACCCTTTTCTCTTTTTAAGTCCTAATGTTAATGCTAGTGGCTTTCTCATGACTGCTGATAGAGTATTCTCTTCGGATGGACAATCTTTTGATAGCCAGGGTCCCTCTTCATGATTCTTGGGATTTCAAGAACTACAGTGGATGGGATAAGAACACCAAATGAGCAGGCCATATCACACTTTTGTCCTGGATTTGAGGACAAGGAGGAGGGCTTTTAGAGCTTGAATTATTATTGTACCATGTTTCTTGCACCAGGATAGCAGAATACTGTGGCCACCATTTTTAGTAATTGTAATCACAGTGGATTCCAAGGTCTGCAAAAGGTTGTTCAGGGACTGCATGCTGTCCTGTGGCCACAGGGTGCCTACTTCTGCTCTACCAAATGTAAAGATGCATTGACAGATTAGACCCCACCATTCCCTATCCACTAATAATTTCACAAAATTTGGGTCATTCTTATCTTGTTCCTTGCCCTGATTGTCTCACAACACTTATTCCTATCTGTAGTAAGACTCTGCAATCATAGTTCCCTTATTCGCAAATATTTCCTTATGTAGAGTTGATACGATTTTCTCGCAAGCAACTCAGATATTATATTGTTAGAAGCCCAAATACCCTTTCCCACCACACCCTTCTTTAATGGCCACTCCAACTATGGCTAAACATATCACTCACTACCCTTTATTGTCACAATTACATTATCTGTTCATAGTATGAGCTTGTTGTCAAATTAATGTCAAAGCCCAAAGGGTCCTAAAAGGGGAGGTTCAAAAAATAGGATCACCTTACTGGCCTAAGCTGCAATATTGGGACAAAAGGTAATTCACAAAAGAACAGAAATTTGTAGACCAAGGTATTCCTAGGGACGTATATTTATTCGTCTATGTAGAACTGTTGTATCTAGTGCTTCTAACTTAAACTGAAACCTTACCATTCAAAAACCTTTATCTGAATTGTGCCTTTTCCCTCTGCAGATGGGAGTTGACATAATTGAGACTGAAATCTTACAATCCCTTGGAGAGCTTTCCAGAGGCCACATAATAGTTTGATGTCTCCTTCTCTGAGAATAAAAGGATAAATCCCACCTTGGTGGAGAAGGATCTAACCTTGCAACACATTTCCCAGACATCATGGAAACTTAAGCTGCCGAGTTACTGGGGAAAGAGATCCATCAGTTATCAATAACCTTTCCTCAACCTTCAGCCAGAGAGATGGAAATTAAGAGGCACTTTCTGCTATAATGCATGCAATGTAGCTAAGCCAAAGGACAAGTATCGGGCAAGAAGCTTTTCCTCTACCTGAGACTCTAGACCAGTCTTTCCCAACCTTGGCAGCTTGAAGATACGTGGACTTCAACTCCCAGAATTCCCTAGCCAGCCAGTGAGAAACACTGTTCTAGAGAGCTGCCACCAGCCCAGGTAACAGTACGAGGATAGAAAGACAGACAATCTGACCTAATGTCAGACAGATCCAAATGGTCTTGTCTTCGTTTTCTTTCATTACTTTGAAAGCTGCTTTGAAGTCTTTTATAACAGAAATGAGGGTGTAAGCATATTAATTGATTACAGTATAGGAATAAATTTCTCCAAGTTCAGCTGTGACTATAGGAACATAACCTTGTGGGGACTGGGGAGGGAGTCTTTTTGAATAAAGTATTTTCCTATGATACACTGCCCCTCATGTTACACCATTATCCTGACTGGGATTAAAAGTACTGATTCAGATTATGAGACTTTTTTTTATCAATGCTGTAAGATTCAGACTGAATGTTAACCTGGGAGACAAGTCTGCTGCATCTTTAGTTGGGATAATTCATGCTCACCCTGGGTTCTTAGTGCTCAGGCAATAGCATCATCTAGTGGTTAGTTCATTGCACTGATGTTCAGGCACCTTCACCTAAGGAAACATTGACATCATTTTACCTGGAGCTCTGCATGATCTCTAAAATAATTCATTACTGTGGAGGATTACAACTTTTTTTGTAAATAGAATTGGCTTAAATCATGATCAGATTAGCTCCTTGGCTAAAAAAAGCAATGTTGTTTCAATGGTGGGGAGCTCTTTCCTTACCATAGTGCCCCTGCTGTCCAGGATACTGAGTGAATGTCATATTTTGAAATGCGGTTGCCCATGTCTCTATTACAGAAAGTGTGAAAGTAAGTATTAAACTATATTTGCAATGCATTTAGCAATATGTAACTACAGGGACAAAGAAAAGTAGCATAAAAAAACCCCCAAGCAGCTATTTTTGCAAAATGTATCTTTTTACATTTAAGGGGAGGAATAGGATACATCTCCCAATGGCCTGTCAAAGACGGAATCCTTTTTTTGTATTATCTTGGATACATCCCTACAGATTCATAGCTCAGGATGGTATATATTCCGATCAGCAAGCTACTTCATGCATGGACATCCATCACTCAATTATTCTACATTCAGTAATTGATAGTGGAAAGCAGGAGCCGATTCTCTTAAAAAGCACTGAGTCTGAAAGGATGTAAAAGTGCTCTAACATTAGTAGTGCTACATCTACAATAACTTATTCACATGTCAGATGATGCTTGTTCAATTTGTCAAGTGAGGAGCAGCTTTATGAATTAGCCCTTGCAAATTTAGAAAGAGGCACAGGAAGTCACAGAAAATCTCTGAGTCTCTCAAGACTGGAGAATTTGGTGACAAGCTGGTCAGATGGAAACAGACTTGTGACCATTTAAAGTGAGCAACAAATGCCCTAACTCAGGCTATGGCACTTTGGCAGTCACCTTCAGTCAGAAAGCCTGGTTTTTGAGCAGATACACTACATGATCACATTATCAAACTCCCACCAAATCCATGGAAAAACTTAAAATGAAATTCATACATTACTTCATCATAATAGATTTCTACCGGATGCTATGATGGTGAAACTGGTTTATGCCATTTAAAAAAAAAAAAAAACTCCACTTATGTTGCTAATTTGCCTGTATTTATCTTTTGGCTGTATTAATTTCCCTTCCCATGCTTCCCATAATCAGAAATATACATATAAACACACACACACACACACATACTAGACATCCTTGAAAATAATTGGAATCACATGTGATTACTAGAAATTGACTGCTCTTTATTCAAAGAATGGTGACCTGCGCCTTTGAGTAGATGTGGTAGTGCAGAGCTCACTTAATCCTTAGCTAAGGCAAAAAATACTCTTTGGCTTTGCTTCCATAACACTAGTTTGATGCAGTTTGTCAGCTTTCTGCTCATTCAATCTCCTGTTCTGCTTTGAAAATCTGGTCCTTAACCAAGACAGGTTTTTTTTTTTATGCTTAAGAGATATGGGACAAACAATAATCTACCAGGTGAAGCTTTCCACCACCAACGCATATCAATTTGGGGAAAGCCACATCACTACCTGATACATAATTGTTAAAAGTAGATCAGTCCAGTCTGAAGAAGTTACAAGAAAGATTGGCCATTTATATAGTTGTGATTTTGCTATCCAGACCATTCCTAAGCTTCAGAGGGTTTAGTTAGATGCTGGCTGGGGAATTCTGGGAATTGAAGTCCACTTATCTCAAAGTTGCCGAGGTTGAGAAACGCTGCATTAGAGGACGCACCAGCCATGAAAGAACTCTATTGCTGCTACCAAATAAATACAAAGGAGCAACACAAAACTCCTGATTCTACCTGGCTAGAATTAAGTTCAGAGCCTTTGGTGGCTAAACTGCAGTACAGTATTATCCGTACAAACACCCCTGCAGTTTTATTTAAAGAAGCAGTAAAGTAATAAGTCAGCACTCTTAAAACATTTTGCAGCTCAGATAGCAAATCTCAAAACTTCCAAATAATTCAACCAGCGAAAATGACAGTTTGGTTAAGAATACCGCTATAAGAATCATTACAAGAAAAGTACAGGCTTTCAGTGAAGTGGACTGAATCGCTTTTTAAAATTTGTCTTGAATGGTGGGGTTTCACACCTGACTTCTGAACTGTATTATGGAAGGCTTAGAAGACACTACATTGGAATTCATTTTGGTCACACTGATGGACGATCTCTGGCAGGAGCGGGATGGGGGCAGTGCATCCATCTTGGCTCTTCATGACCTCTCAGCAGCTTTCGATACCATCGACCATGGTTTCCTTTTGGGTCAGCTCAGGGAGCTGGGGGTGGGCAGCGTGGTCCTGCACTGGTTCACCTCCTTCCTCCAGGGCCGGTCCCAATCGGTGGTGATAGGGAGCGAGCGATCCGGCCCGTGGCCCCTCCTTTGTGGGGTGCTGCAGGGTTCGGTTCTCTCTCCACTCCTCTTTAATATCTACTTGAAACCGCTGGGTAAGATCATCCACTGCCACAGGATGAGGTATCATCAATATGCTGATGATACCCAATTATACATCACATCCATAAGTGAAGCTGTGCCCACCCTCTCTTGGTGCCTGGAGGCTGTGGGGGTCTAGATGGGGAACAACAGCAACAGGCTTCAGCTGAACCCTGGTAAGATGGAGTGGCTATGGGTTGGGGCAGGGCTGCAACTAGGGTGTCACCCAGGGCAAACATGGATTCCATGCCCATTTTGGTGCACCCCCAGCACAGCACCTGGGGCACATGCCCCACTTCCCCCCCCCCAGTTGCAGCCCTGGTTGGGGGCCCTTCAATATCCAGGAAATTATCTTTGGTCCTGGATGGGGTTGCACTGCCCCAGACGGACCCAGTGCAGAACCTGGGGGTTCTCCTGGACTCGCAGCTCCTGCTCAAAGAGCAGGTGGCAGCCACGGGCAGGGAAGGCTTTGCCCAACTTTGTGTTGTGCGCCAGCTATGCCCCTTCCTGGATCAGGAGTCCTTCTGGTCAGTCATTCATGCCCTGGTCATCTCCCACATAGACTATTGCAATGCACTGTACATGGGGCTACCCTTGAAGAGCATCTGGAAGCTATAGCTGGTCCAGAATGTGGCCACAAGAGCAGTTTTGGAAGCCCCAAAGACAGCCCATATAACACCTCTACTACATGAGCTGCTTTGGATGCCAGTCTGCTTCTGGGTTCAACTCAAAGTGTTGGTTATCACCTTTAAAGTGCTACATGGCATGGGTCCAGGTTACCTGAGGGACTGCCTCACCCCCATCACATCGACCCATCCCACCCCCGGTCAGGCAGAGAGGGCATGTTACGGACCCTGTTTATGAGAGATTGTCGATTGGCAGGGTTCAGGAGGAGGGCCTTCTCTGCCATAGCTCCCACCCTTTGGAATAAGCTACCCCCTGCGATAAGGCAAGCCCCCACACTCCTGGCCTTCCATAAGGGGCTTAAGATGTGGCTGTGCCACCTTGCTTGGGGTTGGAGGGGGGATAGTTCGTCATGGGGGTGGCTGGTGCCCTGATGCAGCCCCTGGAAATTTTAATAAGACTGTGATTTCACCATCTTGGGTTTATATTTTATATTTTAGAGTTTTTATTATATTCGTATATTTATATTTTTATAATGTACCTTTTTAATTGATATTTAACTGCTATTGTTTTAAATTCTTTGTAAACTGCCCAGAGTCGTTTTCGAGATGGGCAGTGTAAAAATATAATAAATAAATAAATAAATCTCCTATATAAGACATAATAGCCATAGGAAGCTTCTGGCTCTAGCCAGACACCGTTAAAACCTCTGCCATCTAGTGTCTAAAGTATATAATGACATTTCCCACAAAGAGAACGCTGTAAATACATGCATTTCAATCATGTTCAAATTACTGGGCAGAGTTTGGGCAACACAAGCAGCATCCAAGGACTGTGTTCTGGTTAGTCGTTCTTGTTTCCCAAGACCTTCGACTACCAGAAGAAATATAATTAACCTTTTCTATATAAATGTATGCTACATTGTTAAAATTAAAGAAATGCCCTTAAATTTGCAGGGAATAAAAGAGTGGAAACATTAACTGAATAATTTGTTACTATAATACCCTCAATGTCTGTGGAATGGGTTTAGGTGGTCTGTTGTGGACAAGATTCTTCAGGCCTGTGCTGGCCTTGATGTCACTTTGAGCAATATTGTGTCTAATATGTCCAATGTGCTATAGAAAAACATTTGCCTGAGTCATCTTTTTGGTAGAAACGTTTCACTGCTTGTCCAAGCAGCTTCTTCAGTCTGGGCAAAGGTTGGTGAGGGGACCCCATATATGTCTTCCAGGGTGGCTGCTTTGTCCCTCCACCTGAATGGCTGTTAATTGTGCTATGGAGGTGTAGATTGTCTTTGGGATGTCTTACTCCTAGATCCTTTGTTCATCCCCAAGTGGATCATTAAGAGTGGCCTTCCTGGTGGTCTTAATCTTCCTGGGGACTGATGAAAGAGCAGCATGAAAAATGGGGGACAAGTTGTGTCTGAGGCCTCTGCCTCTATTGAGGGAAGGATTTTCCACTTTGGCATGAATGGATTCCTTAACCCCTCTCTCAAACCACCTATCTTCTCTGCCCAAAATGTGAACATTGTTGTCCTCAAATGAGTGTCCTTTTTCTTTTAGATGAAGGTAAACTGCTGATTCTGGTCCTATGGTGTTGCTCCTGTGTTGGGCCATCCTCTTGTGTAAAGGCTGTTTGGTTTCCCCAGTGTAGAGCTCAGAACACTCCTCACTGCACTGGATTGCATATACTACGTTACTCCTGTTATGTTTCAGTGTTGGATGGTGCACCCACTCCTCCAGGGGCTGTCCTCGGACCCAACGGCCTTCAATAACTACCAACCAGTCTCCAACCTTCCCTTTCTTCATGAGCTGCACTGGTTGCCAGTTTGCTTCTGCATGTGATACAAGGTGCAGTTCAATACTTATAAAGCCCTACATGGTAGTACTATTCTGATTTTAATTCTACACATTGTTGTGGCTGTACCTATGTTGCTGCTGCAAGTGAAGAAAGCCCCCTCCTTATTACAGTTCAGGAGATGGCTAAAACTAATCACTAGGTCTTTTAATATTTTACTGTTTGAGTCCTTATTGTTTTAGGTTTTAGTGTTTTATATTTTTTGCTTATGATGATTTTTAATATTATTTTATTGTGTTTTTAAGCTATCTGCAGCCATTAAAGCACTGCACTAGATATATGTTCTGAAAATAAATTGTACAAAAGAAGAAAGGTCTCTGACGCCTAGAGGCCAAGAGTCAGACAAGGTAAGATAATGGAGGAAAAGGAGAGAATTGGTGATTATGGAGGCAGATATTGGAGGAAGAAATATATTTTATTTCAGTTATGTGCATTTAGGCATATAGATATATAATAGATACAACACATGGGAAGGTATGGCTGTGAGAAAAGCTTTACAAAAAAGCTGGATATAGATGAATGATGGGAAGAGAGTCATAAAATACTACTTGGCGTTCTCAACAATATCTGTATGTGCACAACAGTGAGTGCATCAGCTTTGTATGCCCAGAAAGATTTCAACAAACGTCCTATTTTCACTGCCTCCCTCACATAAAAAGTATCATGCATGGTAGACTGCATTTGGCTTAGTACATCACAATCATGCAGGTGGCTATAGCTCATGATCTACTGCTACTTCATCACAACTTTTTCTTCTTCAGAAGAAGAAACAAGGGAAATCCCTCACTGATTTATGGCTTATCAACAGTGGTTACTTTACTCTTTTTTTATGTGAAACAGCAATGCAGCTTCGTGTATTTTTAAAAACTATGATCATCTGAGAACACTATCCATAATTTTAAAAAATGAAAAAATATGGTTATAGAAATAGAAGTACTTCTTTTTTTTAAAGTAATGTTATTAAACATTACAATTTGAAAAGATAAAAATTAATACAAACTAAGAAAAAGAAAAAAATAGAAAGCACAGGAAAAAAAAGAAAAAATAGAAAGAAAAATAAGGGAAAAAAGGATATAGTAAAGAAAAGACATATATAAAGAAATGACTTCTCCCTTCATCATAACAAGTATAAACAATTTTAGTAACTTATCACCTTCTCTTAAAATACAGCAAATGATCTCTTTGTCCCATATCCATCTCTTATCTATAAAAAAATTCTTAAAATCTCATTGTTTAGTCCTGATCAGCAAAAGTCCATTAAGGGTTACCAGAGATAACAATATATCTATTTTAACCTTGATCAAATAAACCAACTTTAAATTCCTTCCTTCTACTTTTAACAATCTTGATCTTTAATTCCTTCAAATAATATCATAGAAATTTATTTATTTTCATTTTTTCTTTGTCCCTTCTCACAAAATTCTTCAAAACTTCAACAAGTCGCTTTTGTAAATCCAGTATAGGAAAGTTATCCAAGTCACTCTTTCAGTTTGTTATTTGTATATCCCTTTTAATTATTAAAACATCAGCAGATTTCTTTTGTATGTCCAGAGTACCATCTTTTTCCATATCATTCTCATAGCCAGTCATTTTTAAATCCACATTCAAATCAGTCTCAGTCTTGTCCGGTAAAACTTGTTCCTCTTCCATAACATCTTTTAAAGACAGTCTATGTATAGAGGCAGATACTCTTAAAATTAAATCCAGGGTCCATTGTTCACAAATATACTTCAATACATCCAAAGTATTGAAAGTATTTTGCTCCATTCGGTATTAGTTAATCAAATTTTAGTGTTCTTCTCCTTTAATTGTAATCTTTAGTTCCTTCTGGTTCCGTCTAGTGCCCAACCTTCAAAGTCCCATCCTATCATTTTTTAAAGAATTCAAAACAAAAGCATTTTCCCATGGGAAGGATTCTTTTAATTAATTTCAAAATCTTATGTCAAATCCATCTGGACCCTTAGTCCATTTGTAACTTTCCAAAATCAATGTTCTATCACCCTTTGGCTGTTTATTCCAAAAAAAAGAGAGATTTTTTTAAAGTCCTTAAACTTATATTTAAAACTTCTTTCGCTATGGATTGAAGAAGACTCATCTGTTGCTGTAAAACCTGTCATTCTGATGGTTCCTAATAGCTAGAAAGCAATTAACAAGCAATTCCCAAAACTGATCAGAAAAGGAAGTATGCAAACCCAGTGTCCATAAAGGTTCTGACCACAGTTTGGGCAAAGATGGGATTCCCTCATCTTCCAGAGCAGGGCCGCAACTAGGGTCTGTGTCACCTGGGGCCAACATGGATTCCATGCCCATTTTGGTGCCCCCCCAGTGCTCAATTTGGCACACACACCCCAGCACGGTGCCCAGGGCACATGCCCCGGTTGCCCCCCACCCCAGTTGAGGCCCTGTTCTAAACCCACTGGAGACCACTGTCTGGCAGTCTCCACATGAGGAGCAACTGTCTGGAGCACTTGTGGTGATCCCAGTCCTTTCCTTGTCTCGAGTGGAATCCGGAAGAGCTGGTCCCCTCGCCAGCTCTTCATTCCACTGTGGTCGTCGTCTCTACTCTCAGCGGAGCCATCTTCAGTTCACCATTTCTTCCCTGAAAGTCAGAAATGAAAGTAATTCTGTGCCTGTGGAAATTTCAGTTTCATAATGAGCAGCTGGTATTCCCCCAGTGTGTCTTGATCAACAGCAAAACCTCTGAGGCATATTACATGGTTGAGATAGACAATCTCTTCTCCCTCGTCTAGGGCATTATAATACTGACTCCTTAGCAATTCAAGAGACACCATCAAGATACTTCTTTCTATTTTCAGTCTCTCTTTCTCTCTCTCCCCCTCCCCCCAATTTATATTACCAGTATGAAAAATTCACTTTCTTTGCAGTGACTAAAATATCAAGCAGGAACCATCTGAACAACAAGTATAATTTATATTCCTTGAGTCTTTTCCTAATCCACAGTGTGTCCATTTTGGTGATAAGTAGGATGCATATATCAGTGAACAGAACTAACATGAGATGGAATACAACAATGACAATGGTAAAGCTGCACTTAAAATCTTCCGTAATGTACAATTTGCAAGCAATGCATGATGCTGGTACCCTGGATTGGGCTGCTCAAATTGTGCCCAGAAGCACCAGCAAACTCTACAGAGACTTAATCTGGCCCATCTGACTTTTAAATATCAGCAAACCCAATCTAACTCAGCGTCTTTTTTCAACTGATACAGTATTTCCAGTTTAGGAGTAATAGCACAATAAACTCTATCTTGGGAAACGATGATTACCATGTGATATGGGTTGAAACTTCAGCCTTGTGGGATTTACCTTTTTATTAGAATCACTGTTTATATTAGGGGGTCAAGAATCAGCCAAAATCCTATCAGATTCAAGATTAAAAGATAACAGGAATTGATTCAAAATTGTGATTTGACGTTTGAAGGCAATAAGATTTGATTTGCAGTTCAGTGTTTGATTTAATAAAGTATTCAGCCATAGGATGGGAAAAATCAAAATGGGTTAGGTTTTTTCCCTCCCTCAGAAATGGATCAAAATATTATAGATAGTAGACTTTTTCAGAAAACATTAACTCTGCTAAATTTCAGCTGGATTTCTTCAATGGTCTCACCCCAATAAAAAACTGAAATATTCATCCTGCACCTCTTTTAAAACACAGATACAGGGACAAGGAATGGCAATACTCCAACCTCCAAATTTACCCAGCAAATGTTCTGCAGAGAAGTTGTGCGGAATCAGTGCATAAAATCTAAGCTTTCCATTTTAAAAACTAATCTTACTAACACTGAGGAGGACATGACTCTCTGACTATTTGCTTTTCTTCGCATGTTTGTTGGCATGGCTCATTGGCCAAGTTAGCTTCTTCAAGGAATTACATGTTATGTGTTGCTTTTGTAGCAGTTTAAAAAACAGTCTGAAAACTTTTGTTATCACTATTCCATAAATAATATATGATATAAAGCACCCTGCGTTGTACATAAATCATACTAATCAGGAATGCCCATCAATCCTTCCTCATCAAAGAAACATTGAGTGGGGTACCATAAAGATTCCTCCACTCTTCAATACTTGCCTTATATCTTAGATGAAAAGATCGAGGCAATGCTCACCAAATTGGCATATGAAACTAAATTTGGTGGGATAGTTAATACTGCAGAAGACAGAAACAGCACTCAGAACGATCTTGACTAGTTAGAGAGATGGGTTGAAAATAACAGACTGAAATTTAACAGAGACCAAGGTTCTTCACTTCAGAAACTAATATCAAAAGAACAGGAATAGGATGGAAGTTGCCAAGCTTAGTAATTCATTGTGAAAAAGATTTTGGGATAGGCGTTGATTGCAAACTGAATATGACCCAGTGGCGTAATTCGGCTGCAAAAAAATGCAAATGAAACTTTTGGGCTATATCAACAGAAATATAATTTTCAAACCATGAAAAGGAATTGTTTCACTTTATTCTGTTTTCATCAGATCTTACCTCAAGTACTGTGTTCATTATAGGACACCACACCGTAAGGAGGATTCAGAGAAATTGTAACAGTTTCACAGAAGGATATCAGGATGATCAGGGAACTAGAAACTAAATCCTATGAAGAGAGATTGAAGGCACTGGATACGCTTCGCCCTGAGAAAAGGTAACTGAGAGGGAATGAGTTAGCATTCTTCAAATACATGAAAGGATAGCACATAGAGAAGGTCAAGACCTGTTCTTTCTTGTTTCTGAGTGCAGGACATGCAATAATGAATTTAAGTTACAGGAAGGCAGATTCCAATTGAAAGTTAGAAAAAAAATTCTTAATAATAAGAGCAGGTTGACAGTGGAGCCTATTACCACAGTAGTGCTGAGCTCCCCTTAATGGGATGGGTTCAAGTAGAGGCTAGGTAGCTGTCTGCCTGGGATGCTTTAATCTGGATTCCTGCACTAAGCAGAGGCTGAACTCAATAGCCTAAATCACTCCTTCTAACTCTATGACTGTATGAGTACACGTATATGCAATCATCTAATAGAATGCACAGTATCTCAACCACTCAGCTAATGAAAAAACATGTCTTTCTTGCTCTGTCTGCCTTCAAGTGAATCTGCCTAATTCAATTCTATCAGCAGAGTGGGAGACCCAAACAGCAGAGCAGCGCTCCCCCAGGCATTCGGACAGGCAGGACTTGAGGAGGTATTGGCCAACCAACATGTCAATACAGGTAGTCCTTGTTGAGCTACCCACAACTGGGACCAGCAACTCAGTCATTAAATGAAGTAATTGCTAAGTGAAACCGGGACTGTGCTTATGATCTTACCTCAGCCTTCCTTTGCTTTACAGACCTGCAAAGGTTGTAAATGCGAGGATTGGTTGTAAAATTACTTTTTCATCACTAACTACGAACAGTCACTAAATGAGGACTACATGTATCAAAGAGCTCATTGCACCACTCATCCACCTCCTGTATGTTAAGAAAGCTGCAGCAACATTTGAGACTTCGTAATGCCAGAAAGTCCACTGAATGTATTCAATCAATCAATCTTAGCCTGTCACAATCAAGCAAGTCTCAGTGAGTTACAATCAATAATTTGTATCAAAACATCCACAGTATAACTATTAATTTATCAATCAAATAAAAACACAGTTAAAATCACAAAATAACATTAAAAACAGAAGTCCTAACAAGAACAAACAAAAATGACAAGAAATAAATAACTATCTGTAAATGTTTATATTCAAACATCAAAAGCCCTCTTGAATAATTCTGTTTTTAATAATTTCCTAAAACCTAAGAAGGTGGGGGCTACTCAAATTTAACAAGGAATAGTGCTCCAAGCTGTCGATGCAGCAACAAAGAAACAACAAATCAAATTTTAACATTACCTTCAAATCTCTCTGAAATAATTTAAAGGCACTTTACATGATTTGTCCCTTAAATGTTGCCATCCAGTGGGACCTAGGAAGTGTGCCTTTTCCATAACAGCCCTTACCTGTGGAACACCCTTCCCCTTGAGATCCAGAAGGCACCCAACTCTTAACCTACTGGAAGGCCGTAAAGAGCTGTCTCTTCCCCAAGCGCTGAGATAGGGTGAGGTTGGAGCCTGAAGATGGTGGGGTTTGCTGCATTGGAGGAGAATGGTTGCACAGCCAGGATTTTGCTTTCTGCTTTTATTGTTTTTATGGTGTTTTGGGTTTGTACCACTGCTGTGAGTTGCCAAAAGTCATATCCCTTAAGATGGGTGGCCATATAGGTCAAATAAATAAATAAAAACTCCCACCCATTTTAAAATCTGGTTTTCTGTCATTCTTTATTACTTCCATTTTCTTGTTTCTGAAAAAATCTGCATTGAAATTTGTCTCTGCCGTTTTGGGCCACACCTACAGATTCTATTTCCTTCCTTATAATTTAGCACCACAAAAAGATAGACACTGATCATGGGACATTTTCTTCTTGCTGTACAAGTCTCTGCAATTGAAACAATAGATGCTACAGAATAGCCAGTGCATTTGTCTTCATTTGCTTATTAGTAGGAGGATCACCATTTTTACCTTTATTCGTGAAATACTTTTTAAATTCCATATACTGGTTTCCTGTCCACTGCTAGATTCAGAACAAACTCCTACTTTGGCTTCAAACATCAACCATGTTCTTGCAAATACTTCCCATATGTCTCATCTTTAACTCAGAAACATCCTGTCCATAATTATTACCTTCACTGCCCTCAGCCATCTGTAATTCTCCTGATCCTTCAAAAGACAACACTCTTTTTCCTTTGCTATCTGTTATGCTTGGAATTGCCCTCTCCCTTGCTTTCATGAAATTCCTCTTCAAAACCTACAGTGTCCATGGCATCTTTGCCATGACCTAGCCTTCCCCAGTCTGTTGCCCTCCAGATATGTTGAACCTGGTGAGCACAATCAATCTTAACCTATTTCAGGATGGAGGAACCTCAAAAATCTCTTTTATTCTTCTGCAAAAATTGATAGGGTAATTTTCTGCTCCAGCATTTTTTTTTTTTTTTGCAGTAGACAGGAACAGATGGGAGTTAAAAAAATTCTCTGAAATGCAAAATAGGTTACAGTTATCTATTAATAAGACCAAGACCAGTTTTTCCTAACATGGTCATTCCGGGAACGTTGGAACAGTGAAGGAGCTTTGACACAAACAGACATGGTTTTAAAGATAAAAAAACTGGAACCAACCACTTGGCCATCCCACATATATTTTGAAAAACTTAGTGGATGGATGGATAGATGGATGCATGTCCATCTATCATTCATCCCACCATGGGTTCTTCTGACTCAAAATCCCACATCTGCTTACAGAGAAATTCATCATGGTATCCTTTTACCTACCTAACTCTACTGTAATTTATCCTACAACTGAGCCTAAACCTCTGTAATGAAATCAGCTGCATACTGATTTCCTGTTTACCTCTGCCTTTCATCCTCTCCTCTTTCCTCTGTTGCTTTCTTACCTTGACTCTGAATTGTAAGATTCCTAGGACAGAGATGTGACCTTTAATATTGGGGTTGGCTTGGAAGCCTGTGGACAATATCAGGCTACCCTCTTCCCTCAATTTTGCAATCCCAGAACATTATATAGTGCACTGTAGTGAGGGGGATCAAATATAGACCTTGTTTATATGATCCACTTGCCACAGTAATGGAGCTGAAATTCAAAAGGGAGAAAAGCACGTATATACACACACTCACACACTCACAAACAGGGCAGCCATGTTCAGATGGCCCTGAACACTGCCCATTAAAGCCAATGGCTATTCCAGATAGTTGTGAGAAAATAACTTCTCACTGTTTCATAGTCACACTGCAATAAGTATTTTTCTAACCTACTCTGCATTCCCTATGTCACTCGCTTCCAAAATGAAAATATACAATATGTGTTGACATTTAAACACAGAGCAATTACTGTGTATTAATTGAGCAAAACTACATTTGTTCTTTCTTTGGCCTAATGAAGTGACTGCATCTAATGGTGAAATGAACTTCTTGTTTCAATATGTGCTTCCCATTAGTCCCATGCCAAGGCTTGACCGTTCCCACGTGAGCAATTTGAGAAGTTGCTGAACCTGCATCTATTCTTCTATTTATTCTGTTCCATTCTGAGAACAACCCTGCCATCGTTGAGTCTTTTCTGGTCTTTATCTGAAGACATTATAAGTGCTTTTATGTCAAGACACTGGTTATTATTTCTGTGACATTCCTTGTTGCCTTGCTCCATACTTGCTGCTTTAACTAAGCTAAAGTGTATTTGATTTGGATCAAGACTAACTCAAATGTAAACTAAGGTCTATGTTCGCTCCTTAAATAGCATAAAGCTAAATTTAACAAAGAACATATAGTATTTCCACAGAAATGCTTAACTCCTGTTTCCAGAGCCAAAGACTTCTGCTTCTTCCATTGTCCTGTTTCATTGAGTTGATAGGGTTGCCTCCACAAGTGCCAGCACGCTTAGAAGCTAAGCAGTGTTGGGTCTGGTTAGTATTTGAATGAAAGATTTCCAGGGGATGCCAGAGTTGTAACCTATAGTGGGAAGTTGTAAAACATCCCAGAAGAAAGCAATGAGAAACTACTTATGTAGTGTTGCCAAGAAAGCTGCACGAACATATCCATGAAGTCACCAGGAGTCAAGCTTGATTCAAAAGAGATATCGTCTGACTTAATACTTCTTCATCCTTTAAAGCACATGCCATGTCCAAAACTCAATTCTGTGCGTGTCATGATTTCAGCTGCCAGCCCACTGTTCATCCTCTTGGATGTTTGGCAGAAAGAAAATCCCCTGGGTAAGTTTCTAGCTTTGAGACAAATGATTGTGTTAGTCAAGCAAGAAATATAAAGTCTCTTATGAATTGATTCCTGGGATCTCAAGTAAATTATCTACTTTTAATCTTTCCTTAACCTAATAAGAGGTTTGTTCTGTTTGCAGCATTGCTACCTGATTAAGGTAGTTTTGCTTTGGGGGAGGGAGGAAGTGTGCATGAAACAGGCTTCACCTCATCTTAAATTGATTTCTGAAGATGAACATGAATACAACATAGCTTTCTAATTTTCAATTAACAATTCAGAAGCGAAGCAAAGTTCTTTCTGTTCTCTCTTTGGAAGTATCTATTTTCTGATTCTTTTTTTTTTTCCTCTGTCAGTCTTGCCCTTGAAACCCACCATTTTTAACCTTTCCTTCCCATCCATAGTAATATTTCTCCCTCTCCATTTTTCTATCTCTATTTAAACTAGGATTCTGAAAATTAGCAGGCCAGCTCAGGTGTAACAAGCCATTTTTTGTTCTGTCCATGAATGATTGCTTCCATATGGCTTTATTTATGCTTCTCCGTGTAAAAGAAATTTTGTGTTTATTTATTTATTTGTTTATTTATATGTTTATTTATCAGTTTTAAGTTTTAAACTGACCAACAGCCAAAGCTCCCTGTTTCAATACTTATCTAAGCCAATAATTCTCCATGGCTTATAAGTGCAAGTGCACATGTATATACAGCTTTGTTGACATACATGGACAGAAAACTCCTGAGACAACTTTTTTTTAAAAAAATCCTGTCATTATTTATCTATTTCAGCACACCAGCTGGGAACTCACTGAAAATGAAGATTCATGAAAAATCACAGCTGTGGGTTTGGTTTATAATTTTATCTCTACATTCCCTGCCCAGTCACCTGTCATATATTTCCACAGCTTGACTCAATGCTCCCTTCCACATCACATTTTAAAACAATCTAACAATTAGTCAACAGTCCCTTCTCAGCTCTCTGTATCAACAAAGTGTTAATGATCCTTGCAGATTGTTAAAGACTTATCAGAATGTTTATGAACATTCCATGACACAATGGATTGAATGGTTAAGGAATTTTTTTTCCCCCATGCACTTTTGTGTTACAGTACCTCATCTAATGACCAAAAAGGTTTTTGTTCCTATTTTGCCTGCCATTAATATTAAAATTTCATGTCCAAAAAGTTTTTTTGCCCATCATGGGAATAATTGATTGGTGTGATCTTTGTTGTATACTGTATATAATTTCACAGAAATAACTGTCAACCATTGATCAATAACCCCAACCGTAACCCATTTGGTGAAGAAAATGGCAGATGACAGTCAAAAGAAGCAGATGTAATCAACTGGTGTGCAAAACTCACTAGTGGGCAAAAAGGGAGCAAGAGCCAAGCTTTCAAAATTGACTCAATTTATATGACCCAAATTATGTTTTTTGCAGATTTTGACAAGTTTTAAAACTTCAGTGTATGGCTTTCAGTTTATTATTTTATTATATTTTTAAAGAATGAAATAGACTATTAAGATCTATAGTTTGAAATTAAAAAATACATGGGAATGAAGTGGCAATTGTGATGGAAAATTATTCTGATTGTGGTCCATTTATTCATATCTTATCCCACTTTTGAGAAAGGAGGGGATACAGTATAGTAAAACACTGATATTGTTTGATCAAGAGATGAAATATATCTTCCTGTGTGATCGTTTCACTATATCCCAGCTATGGGGTAAATGTTATCCTCTGATTACCTTCTACCTCGCACTGTGATCCAGTAGTGTGCATTCATTAAGCATAGCCTGAGGCTTTTGCTACATCCCTTCAAAAACTTTTCCATATGTGCAATTTGGTGCCTAGAGATAAATCCAGACTATATCCCTGCTTGAAATTACAGCACTGGTGCCGTAAAGTTCTACCATTCTTTTTCATATTCCACTTCTCAACCTTCCTATTATCTGTCTTCCTACCAAAGCAATACTGCTTCACTCTCTCACTTCATCGATGCACAGATGGTGTGAAGGTAGTTTGGAATGCCCTAGTAAAGTCCCACTGGTAGGAGTATTAATCACTATACATTGCTTAATTGGGTAACCTTTACTGTGGTTTAAATAGCAATACCAAGTTGCAGCAGCACATATGGTAATCTGTTATTAATTGAGTGCTAATAGTAATGAATGGCTCTGCAATATGGGCTGATAATGTTATAAATAAAGCAGCTGACAACTATATTAATGGCATATGATGTGTGGAAATGCCAGGGGAGGAGTCCTGTCTCTGCCCACATGCAAAGCAAGCTGGCCCTCCATATCACAAGGGGTGTGATTAAGCTTACAGTATATTTTAAACATGCACACGCAGGGTGAGAAGGGCAGATTTTTCTCTCATGCCTACCTACTTTTAAATGGCTTTGGATCCCCAATAAAAGAAAGAGGAGATGAAGGGAAAGGGGATCCCAAATGGCTAAAGATGTGCACACGACTCTTTCATCTCTACAGGCATGAAATCCATGCACCTGGGATAAATACTTTTTTGTGAAGGGAAGGTTGGAGAATTGTGCAGGCTCCACTTCTAAACCAACAATCCAGAGATACACCAGGGATATAGCACCAGGGATGTATATGTCTCATTGCAAGGCCTAGGGTTTGACTCCAGAGACCTTTTAATGTTGCCACTAAATAATGCATTTTAGTGTAAGGAAGGAGAAAATTATTAAATAGGTGGGGAAGGGGGTAACCATTTAAATTACACTGAACTGAACTGAACTGAAATGTAGGGTGTTTTGTCCTTATCCTAGTCCTATACACTTTGGCATGTCCCTGAAAAACCAAATGCAGTGATGGACTTGAGAAATATTGTTGATCCATGTAATGAAAGGATGTTTATGTTCACATCATTAATGAGTCAATCAAAGGGAAGTAGGACCACCCTGAGTAGTCCCACCACTGCTAGGGATGTATCTGTTGACCATGAGCAGTCAACAGATTTGTTTTGCTGGATATGGTGTGGGTGCATCCATCCTGTATGCACATAGATTCAGTTGGCAAGTCACAATCAATACATGGAGATTGTGAATGAGCCAGCAAAGGTAATTCCATTCTGTCCTCCATAAGTTGAATGCACACCTATTTGCTCACACGTTGCTAAACCCATCAAAGTGTACAAAGTGGGGTCAATATTACAGGTGGAAGAATCTGACCAAAGACACTTATTTCTGATGCACAAGCTCTATGCTCAGAATGAGCTGTACCCAACTTGCTGCAGTGATGAATTAAATTTGTCATTTGTTACTGTGTCTCACTGATGCACAGAATAACAGCCTTGGACTGTAATCGCCACACGTCTGAGTCTGCACAGTAATTGCTGGCAGCTATGGAAACTAACTTTCCAGTCATTTATAAACTTGACCCTCCTTGCCTCCTTTTTGCTGCATTAAGATTAGCTGCTATTGGGAATGAAGCAAAAAAGGGAAAAGGAAAAAAAATCCCAAACCATGTTTGCAAACATGTTTTTTTGCTTGTCAGCCTGAATGAAAGGAGTCATGGTCTTTCCCACTAAGACAGATGGACAGTATTATTTCCTTAATGAGTGATATGATGGTCTTATGACAGAAATGTATCTAAGGTTAGTTATCAACAAAGTCTGGAGTTTTGCTTCTCTCACTGCCATGCTGTAACTGAAACAAGCCATGGGGGTGAGAAAAGTATCAAGAGCTACTGAGGAGTGTGGACTGCTGCCTCAGGAGGAAATTCAATGGGTGGCAGCTTCTCTGTGAAATATGTCATATTCCACCCCCTTCCTCATAAAGCCACCTTGGAATTAGATTAGATTTCATTAGAAAGAAATAACTATGTTGTTGGTGCTGGTATTTTGATGACAGACAAAGCTGGAGAATACTGATAGTTCTCCCAGGATCACTATACAGGTAGATAGTTGTATTATTAAAGACTGGCCTGTTCTGAGTATTCCCATTCTCCTTCTCCAGGCAAACCAAGATTACTTTCAACACTCCACTAATCAGGAAGTAGTGTGTCTAGACAGAAATACAGGGACCATCTCACAGTGTATCAAATGTCCTTGAGTGTTGTGAGGAAGAAAGAAGCCCTTTGACAAGTCAGGAAGGCATGTCGATGATATTGTGTGAAGCCAACTATATTGTTAAAGCTTTATAGCTGTCTTTACAATAACCCTTAATGCATGTTAACCAAATACAAAATAGCAAAAACATGCTGAAGCACAAACCACTGAAGGTAATTTTAGCATAGTCTCTTTCTATTGCCGTATTCCCTACTAGATAGTTTCTTTGCTCCCCTGAACGCTGTTATTCTTGATCCATTAGACAACTCCCAGCAATACATCACTATTAGAGGAACAGAAAAAGTATTTATTGGCTTCAGAATGAATCCAACGGTTTAATCTGGCTGCTAGATCTTCTTGGCGCAACCAAATATTGCTGTTGATCTTATCTACATCTTGATTTGTTCTTTGATCCTGGTATTTGTCCCTATATTCAAAGCTAAGTTGTAGTTTGTCCTATGATTTTTACTACTACTACTACTCCATAAAAGGACTACAACTATACTTCATTGAGTTAAGCTATAGTAACAGAATCTTGCAAGTCTGATTGTGTTTTCCCTTCCCTCCCTCTTATACTCCAGGGAGTCAGGAAGAAGGCAGTCTGAGTCTCCTCCTAATACCTTCTCCTTTCCCAGGGCATGCTTCTGCACCTTTTGTTTGTGTAATGGTTTTTGAATATTTTGTCCAAAGTCATCTCCACACTCCCTAGAGAAATCCAGTGATCATTCATCACTGTTATTACACAGAGCTGTTTCTATCAATTCCCCCTTGGTGTGGATTTGGAACCATGTTCCCAGAAACAATTAATGGTGGCCTTACAGAGAAGCAAGAGTCCTGTGTCACTTAAAGGCTGACTTTTCCAGATGGTTCTTTCTAGATGTCATGGGACTGCAGCTCCAAAAACATCTCAAATGTAGCTGATTAAGGAAAGCAGGCTTAGTAAAAGAATAACTAGACCTAAGAAATCCACAAGTTATTATAAGTAATAGGGTTATTAAGACCTTTTCTTGGACAGAGGCTTGAGCAAAGTATCCCTCTGAAACTGCTTCACTAAGTAATTCTGCAGTTCTAATAACCAGAACAGGTTTTGTGAATGCATTACCGGTGCACAGAAACCTCTTCCAGCTACTGAACTACAAACCAGGGTGATTCAAAATACTTTGTGGAGTCAAATAGTACTCCCTCTGCTCCTGATGAGGAAAATTGTATTGCCTCTACAATGTAACATTCTTCATCAAGATAAATCCAAATTGCCTTGCTCAGGCCTACCAAGCAGCAGTCTGGGCCTACTTGGGGATCTGAGTCTGCAAAAGACCTGGCAGATAATCTACAGAGCTGATACCATCTCCTGAGGCTGGCATTCTGCCTTGTGAATTTTGCCACTTGGCTAGACCAAAGGAGCTTCTGGGAACTTGAGGAGAGATGTTGACTACATAGGAGAAAATGTCAGTGATGAAAGATTGACAGGAGCAATTCAGTTTAATTCATCTTTATATTGCCCTGTCAAATAAGAGGCTTACAAAAGGACAGCTTCCTCAGGTTCTGTCAAAGGGTGCACAAACCTTATACAGGACAAGAATCACATGTGCTTAGTTTGGGGTTTGATCACCAGCACCAGTTTGTCATCTGTATCAATTCTGGGATTTGATGGCAAATTGTTTGATAGCAGGGCACCCTCTCTACTGTCTCTCTGCAAAGACCGAATGTAATTTCATTCCTTGTCTTTTGTCAAGGTGTCTTATTAAGATGGCTGATAAATAGAGGAACTGATCAGCTTAGTCAATGCTTGTTCCAGGGTCTCTGGAATTGGCCCTTCCCTCACAACAAGCAGTTCCAAAATTTGCTTCGAGGGAAACCTCATTTACAAAAGGGTCATAGCTCAGTGGTACAGCATCTGCTTAATATGCAGAAAGTCTCAGGTTCAATCCTTGCCTTTTTCTATTACACTGGAAAAGGCTTCAACCTGAAACCTCCAAAAACGTATAGCTAGTCAGTATATATGATACTGAACTAAAAGGACCAATGTACCTGACTTGGTATATGTTTTCATCAGCATTTGCGGGAAGAGCATTTATTCACCATTTCATATAATACCTGCAGGTTACACAAAGCTTATAGCCCTCCCGATTGCACTTTAGAGGAAAGCACAGACTAGCTGGTACAACCACAATCTGGTTAAGCAGAACAGCAGTGCCAGTGAATGTTTCTTGCTAAACATCTAGTGAGCCATGTCCAGTATGAGTCTTCTTTTGTCCTATGTTGTTGCTTTTCCATTTTTGGTTATTTGCAAAACCACAATATATCATCCACAAAAATTGTTCCCACTTCTCTTTCCTGTATGCAGAGACCCTTTCATAGACTGTACCACCCACACTAATGGACAAATTGTGATGGGAGACAATCAGACTTCTATACACTGTTAATTCTGTATTTCTTTATTTTTATACCACCACAGTCCCGATGGACAACTCTTCTCAACAACAACCTCTATTTCCCCCATCGTTTTTCCTTCCTCCCTTGAACATACAAATATATGTGACCTTGCACACTTTAAAAAAATCAGTTGGGAAGCAGATCTTCCCTTACTAAAGAAGATTCTTAAGAAGTAGAAAAAAGATATTTTTCCTTCTTTTTTGTCTTCACAACTGGTAGGAGTCACCTCTTCCTCTTTTTTTCCCTTCATTACAAACACAGAGAATGCAGATAAGATGATAACACACTCTCATCTTATTTGCATCATAGTTGCAAATGGAGTATTATTTTTAAAAAAATGGCTGGCTGGCCAGTTAGAACACTGAGCGAGAATACTCTACACTGCAACATTTGGGCCATTAATTGGTCCTATCATCACCATTATTACATTTTAAGTGATTGGTATACAGACTGGCATAAAAGTATGCAATATGATCATCAAATATATGGTCAACAGAAAATTTCAAAACCAACAATAACAAGGAATATATAATAAAATCAATCTAGTACCATCCAGACTAAAATATATCACATGTTTAAGGACTCTGGGAGAGTAGGCTATAGGATTTTTTGGGACATCATCTTCCAAGTATGGAGGGACTAGTCTTCTCCTGGAGAGAATCAGATGACGAACAAACTTCAGATAGTCTCCCCCAGCCATTGGGGAAGTTTAAGTGATAGGTCTTTTTTTTATGTCAGAACTCCAGCATCAGAATGGGGATGGACCAGGAAATGCATCAGGAGAATTTGTGGATGAGTAACACCATTGCTTTCCTTGCCTACACAGATACCCCCCAAATTGTTGGTTTTTAGGATAATCCTATTGCTGACATGGATCAGTTTCCATTAATTGATTTCAGTGAGGCCTCAACATCAGAGATCTCCACAATAAGAGATAAGAGTGCCTTGTAAAACTAATAGTGTTTTACACAGCATTATTTTTTATTGCTCAGCAATAAATATGGGGTTAAACATTAAAAATCTGTTTAAGAACTGTCTTCATTTCCATGTGCATGAGACACAAAGAATGAACCTGATAGATTTCAAACTGAAGAGTATTTCAGAGTTTGAAAACATGAACAGATGTACTAGGTCAAATGAAAGGCTTATTATCTTGTCCAGTAGGACTGTGGAAAACTTCAGATCACAGATTTGATTTTAAGGCTATTTGATCAAAGCTCCGAATTAATTTTCTAAATTGGGTTGACAATTCAGATTGATTTGTGGAGATTTGTTAAATTAACGGTTTGAATCAATTCAGCAGTGCAAAACACAGCTACATGGCCCTGTTGTCCCGCATCTTGCTCCCACAGTAGGCAAACGAGTTCACTCAGGACATGTGCAAGAATATCCACCTACATAACAGAGAAATTGCATCTCCATTATGACAGAAAGCCAGTAATAGCTTAATCCTCCAGAAATGTGTCTAATCCCCTTTTCATGCTGTCTAAAGTAGCAACTATTTTATGGCAGGAAGTTCCCTAATTTTAGCCATGGAAATGCTTTCTAACTCGGTTTTTGTGCTTGTTTTTTTTAAAAAAAACCTATGCTGCCACTATTTTTTCATAATTATTTCACAATTGTTTTGAGATCTTTATTTGAGTACAAGGTGGCCCCATACATTTTTCTCACTGGATTAATCTTTTTCTTTCTCTCTCTCTCTCTCTCTCTCTCAAAAAGAAAAAGCAAAAAAAAAAAAAAAAAGCTTTTGCTTAAGTTCACATTTCACATGCAAAAGGATGTAATTATAATCCCTTGGCATGTCCTGATATGGATGGGAATGATTTGTCTCAAAAACCTTAAAACGCTCTGAATAATCAGCATATCCCAATACTGAAATAGAACAATGTTCTGACTTGTTTAAAGCTCCTTCCAATATTCTCAGTTTAATTTATTTCACAGGGTTGTTTTAAAGATAAAATTGGGACTGTATGTGCAATCATCAGTGCTGGGAGGATGGATGGCTTTAAACTGTAATACATATGAAGCTATAGATAATCAGATGTATAGAAAGATATAGATAAAAAAACAGACACAAACTAAATGTATATGGTGTTCTGATCTCAGATAACTGCAGTAAAAACATTCTTGCCTGAAACACTCCCAACTAGTGTTAATTATACTGGGCTGGACAGACCAATGGTCTGACCAGTCAAAGGCATTTTCCTACTGTCTTATGTCCTGGGAACTATTATGTTAATTTTTCCAGTTTGACCTCATTCCATTTGTTATGTTTCTTGGTTGTACTAACATATTATAACAGAGCATGGGTGGGAATGGGAAGCACATGGCACATGCTAGAATCAGATTATCCACTCAAGAGTTAAGGATCTCCAAGTGCACGACAGAAGTCCTGAAAACAGGTTTATATATTTATAAAATATCTTTATAAAAATCTGTTTGGGAGAAACATTGAACTCCATATCGCTATTCTTTTAGGTAGGAATAAAAACATGTTCCATGTACAAACTACTCTTTTTCCTTTTCTGGGACATTACTATATAGCAGGAGGGCCCAGTTTTTGACTTTAGTGTTGTCTTGTACTCTGTGCTTCACATTCTCTTGTGAGCTTTTGTTTAGGGAGACTTTGAAGTGCAAAAAAACTATTCTTAGTTGGGCTACTAAACTTAGGGATATGTGCAAATAGAGTATGTTCTTAGTTCCTGTTGATGCTGAGGTTCAGAATGCACATGCAGTAAGTGTGTCATCTTGAAAGGCATTCTGAAAGCTCCCCAATCAAGAAAACAAAGAACATTCAGAATGCACCTGCACACTTAGACTCAACGAGCCCTCATTAACATTATCCTTTTTTTCCCCCAAAAAAAGTTCTGTATTGATGGCTTGCTTTGCATCCATTCACATGCACACAATATACCTACTAAAAAGAGAAAAAGAAAGTAGAGAGAAAGAGGTAAAGAGAGAATGCCCTTCTCTCTTGGCCAAGTCAACAAAAGGAGTTGGGAGATCCAAAGTGCTCTTGATAGATCTCAGCTTTCCAACATCCCGCTTCCAAATCTATGGGTCGTAATGTGTGCGCTGCTTCTCACAATATATATTGTGACACCAAACGCTAGCTGAGATGCCTTGTCCCAGAAGGCCAGCAATGTCAATAAAATATTGCTTAAGAGTTTTTTGAATCATATTTGGCTACTTCTTTTTGCATCTAGAAAAGTGTTCCTCAATCTTAGCAACTTTAAGATGTATGGACTTCAACTCCCACAGCTGAAGTCCACACATCTTAAAGTTGCCAAGGTTGAGAAACACTGATCTAGAAGGTGACCCAATGGAATATATTTAACCCTGACAGGCCAGCACACCTGCAACTCTTTATGGTTAAATAATTCAAGGATAAGTGAACTCACTCCCCTTGCCCACCAATTTGTAATCATTTCCTTTCTGATTCATGAAAGGCAATTAAGATATGCAAGAACTGGTTTATTTCTCAATATAGTTTTCCCCTCCTGCACCCTTCAGACTTGGTTACCGCTATAGCAGAAGTGAGCTGCTAACTTCTGTAATTAATCACACAAGTAAGATCTAATTAACCCTAATTTTCAGTGTGTGTTCTCCAACATTGGCCTGTGCAACAGAGCGACTGAGAGAATACCTTCCTTCAAACATTTTTATTCCTTTTGTGTCCAAGTTTTTGTTCTATTGAACCCTTACTTTTCTTTCCACTGAACCCCTACTTTGCAGAAACCATATAATCTTCCTATCTATAAACCTGTGACAGTTGACTACCAGTCTGTAATGGATCTAATACATCCAGGGAATACATTTTCCAATCAGTTTGGTAAAATAAGAAAGGAGGAAACTATTTTTCTCGACATCCATAATATTACATGCTTCTATCATGCCTCCCCCTACACACACAAAAATACACGTTGCATGATGTTCCTGGGTTAAAAAAAAGCCAAGTGAATGGCCAAACAAAACACTAAATCCTAACTTGCTAACAATCCTTCTGTATTCACATAATCTGTCATGCCCAAGCAAATAACAAGATGCTAAGACAACATCTGGGTTTTCATAACATTCTTGTGGAGTTGAGCTGATAAATACAGGGAAATGAAGATGCAGGTTTAACCATGAATGAAAGGGCTAGAATGTAAGTCAGAAAGTATGCACTGGTGCCATCCAGATTTCAGTGGGTATCAATGAAAATAGAAAATCATAAATTGATATTCATTTATTTATTATTTTTGTATTACTTTCACTTACATGCTGTCCAATTTCTCAAGACAATGAGCAGCTTAGAAAACATTTGCACGTTATATTTCAGTAGAAGAACTAGATATGAATTCTGGGGGAAATTGTGCAATATTTTGAATAAGTGTGATCCAGGAGGTGAGGGGTGGGAAATATTCCAGTAGATGGTAAGAACTGCTGGACAGAAATGAGACGAGAGAGTACTAAAAAAATGACTGTGTCATATGGAGACCCAAGAACTGTTTATGATGAAAGATATAATGAAGGATGCAAGAGTGATGTGAGATTCTAAAATACAGGACATTCTCAATCATAACCAATCTAATTTTTCATCTAGGTTTGCATGGTGGCTTAACCCAGAAACTAACCATTGTAATGAATGCCTATTCTAAAACACTCTCAATGCAATGTTTTAACAAAACCAAAATGCCCAGCAAGTTTATCATCATGGGAACGCTGTAAAATGTCAGCCCTCAAAGTTTCAGGTACATAAAGGCGGTGTTGCACCCATGCCAGACCATTTTCAAAAGAAACAGTGTCTTTATTAACTAGAAACCAAGTGTCAGATTTCAGCGCCTGGAGAAAGTCCTTCTGTAACTGACAAGGAACTTGCACTTTCCGCTTCCCAGACTGGGCTGGGGGCGGGGATGCCTGAGCATGGGTCTGGCTCCGGGTGACAGCAACTAAGCCCAGTTGTGGTTCAGTGAGAACAGTCCCAACCACATCTGCCACGTGGTCAAAGTCCTGAGGTAAACGTGACAAAGCATCGGCCAGAAAGTTTTTCTTTCCTGGAATAAATTTTAACTGGAAGTTAAAGCGACTGAAAAATTGAGCCCAGCGAATTTGTTTAGGACTGAGACGCTGGGGGGTGCGGAGGTCTTCCAAATTCCTGTGATCGGTCCAAACCTCGAAAGGGCATTTAGCGCCTTCCAGTAGGTGACGCTAGGCTTCCAAAGTGGCTTTTACAGCAAAAGCCTCCTTTTCCCAAACATGCCACCGGCGTTCGGTCTCAGAAAAGTTTCTGGACAGATAAGCGCAGGGTTTTAAGTGATTTTCAGAATCTCTCTGTAACAATATAGCCCCAACTGAGGAGTCAGAAGCATCAACTTGGACCACAAAGGGGCGTTCAGGATCGGGGTGCTGTAGAATAGGCTCAGCAGTGAAGAGGGTTTTTAACTTCTCAAATGCTGCCTGGCATTCAGGCATCCAATTCAGCACTGCCCCAGGGTTTTTTACTTTGCGTGTCTCCCCCAAGCCCTTGGTACAGAGTAAATCAGTGAGGGACAAAGCAATCTCAGCGAACCCCTGGATAAATTGGCGATAGTAATTACTGAACCCAAGGAAACTTTGCAATTGCCTCCGGGTGTGGGGACGTTCCCAACTTAAAATCACCTGAATTTTTGCAGGGTCCATTTCAATGCCCTTGTCAGACACCCTATAGCCCAGATAGTCAAGTTGGGTTTTGTGAAACTCACATTTGGAAAATTTGGCATAAAGTTTGGCATCTCTAAGCTTGCTTGACACCTGTTTGAGGAGGCGTTCGTGTTCCTCCTCGGTTTCAGTGTAAATGAGAACATTATCTAAATAAACCAGGACCCCTTTAAACAAATGATCATGTAACACTTCATTAATCAATTGCATGAAGACTCTGGGCACCCCTGCCAACCCAAAAGGGAGGACTTTGTACTGAAATGAACCCAGTGGGCAATTAAAAGCAGTTTTCCACTCATCTCCAGCTCATATGCGGATGCAGAAATAGGCTTCACGAAGATGGAGCTTGGAGAAAATCTTGCCCTTAGACAAGTGAGCTAACATGTCCTTCATGAGTGGAAGAGGGTACTTGTTGCAAATTGAGATGGAATTTAACCCCCGATAGTCTGTACAGAGTTGAAGCGTGCCATCTTTCTTTTCCCGGAATAGCACAGGGGCCCCAACTGGGGAATTTGCAGGTTCAATAACTCCCTTGACAGATTTTTGTCAATAAAGTCCCATAATGCCTCAAGCTCCTTCTGAGTCATTGGATAAAATTTTGGCTTGGGCAATTGAGCGTTGGGAACCAACTCTATTGCACAGTCAGTTTTCCGATAGGGGGGTAGCTGATCTGCTTCCATTTCCCCAAAGATGTCTGCAAAGTCTTGGTATCGATCAGGCAAGCCTTCTAAATGTGCCAAGCTAGGGCACGGCGTGGCAATTGCAGCCCTTCCAACCCCCGCACATGAAGCTCTCTCTGTTGTAGGAGCTTGGTAAAACCCATCTTTAAAAGTCACAGTTCTGTATTCCCAGTTTATATATGGACTTTGATAGGTCAACCAGGGGATCCCCAGAATTACCAAGGGATTGCCAACAGGTGCTACTACGAATTTTAAAGTCTCACGGTGGCTGCCCGTTTGCATTGCGACAGTTCCAGTGAAATGGGTTGCCAGGGGCCCCCCCGCCGTTGAACCATCCAACTGTGTGAAGATCAAAGGCTGCTGGAGGGGGAAGCTAGGCAGGTCCAAAGCAGCAACCAGATCAGGGTGAATTAGACACCTGGAACACCCAGAGTCAACTAAAGCCCAGACCTCTGTAGTCTTTGTGCGGGAGCCCAATTTCACTTTTACTGCTAAAGTGGGACAGTCAGCACTCACCATAGCATCCTCACCCCCATCCTCCTCCACCTGCCCACAGGCGCTCTTCATGGCAGGTGGCTGGCGTTTCCTACCGGCTCCTTAGAGTCTTCAGCCTCTCCTGAGAAGTAGAATACTTCCTCAGCATCGGCTGCACCCTTGGCTGCTGTCATCCGCCACGAGGGGGGGGGGCGATTTGGCCGGCAGCTTGCCCACTTGATCTCCAGCCTTGGCTTTTGGGCAATCAGCTGCTCGATGCCCTTCCTTTCCACATCAGAGACACTGACCCCTTGCATAGTGCCAATCTCTCTCCTCTTCCCAGGCTCTATAGCCTGGCCGGGCAGCAGTTGCAGCACTTCGGGGTCCCCTCATGGTGGTTGGTGGTTTTTCAGGTCATCTGGTTTGCATGAAGGTATGCTGGGTGTGCTCAGCCTTGCCGGCCAGACAGATCCATTTGTACAATGACTCTGGGTCATCTCTACACAATGCCCACCATAGGACGTCCCGGTTGAGTCCCTCTTTAAACCGTTCTATTAAGGTTGACTGAGACCAGTCGGGGATTTTCCCAGCTAAAGCCTTAAACTCCAGGGTGTAATCAGCTACAGACAGCTGGCCCTGGGTAAGATCCTTCAGCACCTTCTTAGCTCTTGCCTTGGCCAGAGGATCCTCAAAATGCAGCTTTAACATGAAGTCCTCGAAATACTCAAGTTCAGGGGAGTCAGCCTCACTTAATTGAACATACCAGTCAGCCGCTCGACCCTTCAACTTGGTGGCAATGGCAGTTATCTTAGCCTCTTTGGAAGGGAAGTATGCTCCAAACTGCCTCATGTAACTTTTAGCATTGGTTAGAAAGAAAGATAACTTGGTTGGATCCCCATCAAACTTGACAGAAAAGTCTCTCAACCCCACTCCTGTTGGAGCGGAATCGGTGGCTGCTTGAGTGGTTGGGCCCCAGGTTACAGTAGTTCTCCCTCTTTGAGGTAGGGACACTGGTGATCGAGCTCTGCGGGGTGGAGATTCATCCCGGAGCTGTCTCCGGCCCCGCTCTGCCGGCGGTCCGGGTGGGAGGATGGGGGATGGTTCCGTGAAGCTGGGACCTCCGTCGTGCCTTCCCTGCCTAAAGTTGTAAAATTACAACTTTAATATGTTTCCTCTCTCAAAATAGCAGGAATTCCATCAAGGGTTTTCAACAACTTTGTTAGGAGTAAGTACTGGAGGTCACAAAAAAAAGGGCTCAGCCAGAGGTCACGCAATGACCTGTTGGAATCTTTTAGTCCTCTGGAAATACATCAGTGCAAAGGAATGGAAACACTTGAAAACTGATGTGAACTTCTTTAGAAAACAAATTTCAGGAAGAAACATTGTATTAAACCACTGGATGGAAAGGGACCACCTTTTTAAAAACCTGAAACCTCATGCTATCCATATTGGGATGGGTGTTCAGTTATTTCCCACCTGGTGCTCTCAAGGTAAATTAAACTACAACTTCCATACATTTTAGTACCTATAGAGAAAAACATTGCAGTCCAACATGTCTGGTGAGAATTAGACTAGGGAAGGCTGGTATACATAGAATACAGAGGAAGAGGAAGATACTCTTGAATTTGCTTCTGGGAAGGCTGTTCCCAGTCTCCATTTCTGGATTAGCAAATGTTTCCCAGATCATAGATCTTTGCTAAAATGTGTGCACTGCTATGTGCAACAAAACAGCTCACGTGACAGTATCCATGTGGAGTGATTTGCAGTAATCTCTGTATATGGTACCCCTGTAAGATAACTGATCAGATAATTTCTCCATCACCAGAGTATAAAATTGTGAGGTGATTTACAAAAGGATAACCTAACCCATTTAAAGTGGTTCAGTAGATAATCCTTAGATAGGCAGAACCTTTTCATAAAGAATCTTGATTCAGCCAAGAAGTAAACCTGTGACCCAGCACAGAAATGGTTCTTGTAAGAAACTGAGCTATGGCCTAAACTCCCATCACTATGATGAGTAAAAGACTCAAATACATCAAGAATGTATGTTAAAGAAATGTGGGCTTTCTAAACCCATTAACTTTCTAACATTCATGTATATAGACCAGAAAGAAAGGTGGTAGTTTGATGGATGTGCTTGTCATATTTACAGTTTCTAGCAGGGTGATTAATGTGCTTTGTGGTATATAATGCAATGCCATTTAACTCTCCTTTTAAAAGATTGCAGTGATTTATTGAATCCAGCATAGTTTTTGCGTTCCAGGGGTAGGGCAACAATATTCTTATATCAGGCTGGAGTATCAATACAGTTTGTTCAACTAAGTGGGTAAGTAGATGAAGTCTTTCTTCAAATGGAGAGTTGGTGACCCTAATTACAGTGGGATTTGTACAGACAAATGCAAACACAAATCATTCTATTCTTGACACCTACTTACTATGTTTTTATCCTCTGGACCCCAGGTAACTCTGAGATACCTTGAATAAGAAATTTTTCATAGCAGAAAAGACGATTTGCCCATCACTACTTGGCAATATAGGGTTGCTAGTAATGAAAATGGATTACCTGAAAAGCAGAAATATATTACAAAAATATATTACAAGTGGACTGTATATACCATTCTGAAAACATCTATATATCCCTTCCTGCAACTACTGAGCGCTAGGACCTGGATAGCTTCAAAAGCTGATGCACTGTATATAGTCATATAAAGTGGGAAGATCTGAGAATTCAATTCCCAGTAGAGGGTTTGAAGCCCATAGAATAACATCTGGTCACCCCTGTCTGATGAGTCCTAAGAATCAAACCATTCACATGGTACCTCCTGGTGATAAAGGTGACTGAAAACACCACACAGGATATATGCTGTGTAAAAACAGAGAAATCTGGGGAAGGGAGTAGAAGTCATGTAAAGCTCTGTATATTGGGTCATGACATCATGTAACATCTGTATCTCTGCTCTGAGAATTTAATGGAAGGTGGACTATATATACCATTCTGATAATTACCAAAATAAAGAAGACTAAAGAAGATACTTATTTGCATTCACACATACATACATATCATGCTTTCATTTCCATTTTTTCCCAAGATCATTCACTTGACAGTGTCCAATAATGGTCTGTCCCACATTTTAGAATTTCTCATCACTCTTGCATTCTTTATTATATCTTCCATCATAAACAGTTCTTGGGTCTCCAAATGATGCAGTCGCTTTTTCTGTACTCTCTCATTTCTGTCCATCTGTCCATCTATTATAACCTAATAGAATATTTTTTCCCCCAGATCACTCTTACTGTATTCAAAATGTTGCACAGTTTTCCCCAAAACTCATATCCAGTTCTTCTACTGAAGTATAATCTTCTAAGCTTCTCAGAGTCTTCAGAAATTGGATAGAATGTAAGTGAAAGTGATAAACACATGATATATAAATCAATAAACACCAACTTATGAATTCATATTTTCATAGGTATTCACTGCAATCTGGATGACAACAGTGGATGCTTTCTGACTTATATTCTAGCCCTTTTGTTCATGATTAAACCTACATCCTCACTTCCCTGCGTGTATTCATCAACTCCACTCCACATGATTGACTTTCATCACCCATCATGGTTTTTGTCAATTGAGGCTTTCACATAATGCTTTTTAGTAATACAGAAAAGTAATAAACTAAGTTAGCAGCCTTAGTTATATCCATGCCACATGCAATATTCTCTGCTATTGGTCAAGTCTAGCACATTTTGACCAGTATAGCACAAGTGCTACAGTTATACCCAAGCATTTTCATGTTATTCTATGCAAGGAAGGATTTCTATTCTAGACACAACCTTGCAAGACACATACTACAGGCCAATCCTACCAGGTGGAGTATAGATGCACTGTAACTGCTTTGCATACCTTTTATATATGCTAATTATACTCCTGGATGCAGAGTGAATAATGATTACATCTACATTTGCATTTATATATGAAATTAGCACATACAAATTTTATATTACTTTTGCATTCTTTTCAAATTAGAGAAGAATGTGATTAAGAAGTCTATGTACTTTATTAATCTGTTGTCCAAATGGTCATTGTTAATAAGTATCTTCAAGATTTATGCTGCTCCTGCCTTTTGATTACTCTTGATCTTTAAAGTGGATTTCAAGTAGACAGTTCTACTCTTTCACTAGATACAAGGGGAGCTGGGTACAATTCCCAGATAAAAAGTACCATTGGAAAAAGACCTTAATATCTAGGTAGATTCTCAGTTCCCCGTCAAAGAAGGCCAGACTAGTTCATGTTTGCTACCCTTTGCAGGAGAAAAAGATTTAAAAAGTATCTTGTTGCTGACACAGATTAAATCTGATGGGTCTTATTATTTCTTTCTATGTTTTTGTTTAAGGAATATGCATGTTTTAATTATAAATGTGTAATTTTGTCTTTTCATTATTGAGCATTATTTAAGTAGGCAAGATGACACAGAAATTTATGAAAAAGAAATAATATGGGATCCTCGTGTTCATATTCTTCATCAACTGGCCATGAGAGGCATCAAGTTTGAAATAGTCAACATCACTGATAGCAAACGCTAAATAACCTTACTTTCACTGAAACTATGTTTGAGGACAAAACTACAACTTGTACTAGATGAGGGGAAGGGGGAGATTTTTTTGGCCTAGGCCTCAAGAATAAAAGTACCAACAGAGAGTTGCACACTTTATTTTTTACTTTAAAATATTCAGATTATGTCTTGCTGGGGGTGGGTGGGCAAAGAGATAATTTTTTGTTTTAACAATGTCATAATTGATTTTTATAATGAGTTCATATGGAAATTAGTCTGGGCCACTCTGGATCTTCCATGGTTGAGTCTTAGTCTGGGCTACTTTGGATCTTCCATGGTTGAAGGCAGATGCCATCTAGAGTTTCACCAGTCCTAGTTCATTCCTGAACAACTATAGCATACAAGTTCTCTATTCCTACAGAGTTTGTTTTAACCATTTTGAGTAATTGTCCCAAGCACAGTGCATTTTAGTAGTTTAAACCAGAAGATACTGAACCTGTATTATTGCTGTATTGTATTATTGTATTTTTTTTATTGTTTCAATATTTTACTTGTGAGCCACCCAGAGCTGTTGAGAATCAGGCAGCATACATATTTAATAGACACACAGACAGACAGAGGTATGGATAAATGTGATCTTCACTTTAGAGATCATACTAGGGCTATTGAAAACTTCAGGTGCTTTGTTTCAGTGAGGTTTCACATGAAGCAATCCTTTGAAGCAACTTTGTAAAACAAATAAATTCCCCCTGCTTCTAAAATGAAGCCAAATACCCATGTCAATGCACTGTGTGTCACTCTTAAGCCCTTTTCCAATGGTTCCAGTAGCCAAAATCAGTCTTCTAGTCAGCTACTGGAAGTCCTGGATAAGCTTCAGAATCATGCAAGATGTCATGACAAGACAAATCGTAGTTCTCCGCATCATGATGCACATTGCTGAGAGAAAGCACAGCAACCTCACACAGACCCAGATCATAATATTAATAGATTCCACAGAAAAATAAAATAAAATAAAAATTATGTGGTATGGCTTAACACTACATGCTCTCTCCTTCTTTAAGAGGCTAATATCTTTATAACTGATGATAAGTTTTCATTCCCTTTTTTAAAATCCCTAGACATAAAAATGAATTCCAAGCAGTTCCAACAAGCTTGTGGAAATAAAAGACTTGTATGAAGGTTAATTGGCTGATAGCATTGGAATAGGACCAATCTAAGCCTTCTGTTGGCCTGACAGCACAGACAGAAATGTCAGTGCTAGTTCATTATCCTAATATAAAAAGAGCCATGGGAGCATATATCATATGGCAAAGCAGCGGAGCAGCTAGGCCAGAAGTACGATGTGTTACTGCCTGTTGATTTATTCTTACATACTGTACATACATAACCATCACACTATTCCCTTTCAGGGTTAGCAATGTTATGCAGAGCCTAGAAAAGAAATCCAACCAAAGAATTTAAGGCATGAGATTTTTTTTAAAAAAAGGAAACATAGCTAAAACACCATTACATTTCTATCTTTCTAAACCATTCTTGCTTCTACCACTTTCATGCACTGTTTCATACATTACCTTCTGTTTTTTTAAACAATATAACCAAGAGGTATAGTGGTATACCTCTTGAGGTATATTGAAGTATATAGAGGTGTAGTGCAAGATTATGGGAAGTGGTAACCCTGCTTGATGATGCACTGGTCAGACCAACCTGGAATACTGTGTCCAGTTCTGGTCACCACAATACAAAGAGGATGCTGAGGAACTAGAAAGAGTGCAGAGAAGACCAACAAAGATGGTAAAGGTCTTGGAGGCTAAAACCTACAAAGACCAGTTAAAGGAACTTGGTATGTTTAGCTTAAAGAAGAGAAGGCTGAGGGGAGACATGATAGCAGTCTTCCAATACATGAAGGGATGTCACAGGGAAGAGGGAGTAGATTTATTCTGCCTAGAGCCTGAAGGTAAGACAAGAACTGAATGGGTGGAAGCTTTACAGTGAGCGATCCAGACTTGAACTAAGGAGGAATTTCCTGACTGTGACAGCTATTAAGAATGGAAGAGACTGCCTCTGAAGTTGCGGGTGCTCCATCACTGGAGGTTTTCAAAAGACTGGACAGCCATTTGTCCAGAATGGAATGAGGATTCCTGCACTGGCAGGGTGTTGGACTAGAAGACCTCCAAGATCCCTTCCAGCCCTATAATTCTATGATTCTAAGCCATCTCAATGTACTTTTTTTTTTGTACTTGTAACTTGCTTTTTATTCAATCCACATTCATTCAGCACTCATTCATCTTAAGCCTACCCTGTCTTTTTCTTAACTGCAGATACTTAAGTACCCCATTCTTATTCCACTCAACTTACTTTTATGTTTCTCCTCACATACCCAGCTCTCACTTCCAAATTATGAAGTGGGCAGAAGCACACTCTTATGCAGGCCAGTTTCACTTCTTTTGACGAACATACCTTCCTCACAACAGACCTCATAATTTCCATTACTTTTCTATCAGCATCTGCACATCTTAACATTTCTCCATCCATAAGATCCATTCTCATCTTTAGTAAATATCTCCTTGCTCTAGCCGTTTGCCATTTTTGTATAACTTGAATCATTTACTTCATATTTCTTTCCAACATAAGTACTTTGGTATATTAATTTTCAGATTCATATACCTCATTGCATCATACAATCTAGCTAACAACTGTTGCAAATCATTCAGGTTCTTAGACAACATTACAACATCTGCATATGAAAGTACATGTATATTCACATCCTGAACCATAGGCCTGTAACATCACCACCATCACACTTACTCTTCCACATGGTAACTACCTATAATCACACACCTCCAATCGACATGTTAACTACTTCCAATTAATAACCCACAAACTCCCCCACCATCCTCACCTCACTTTCCTCCCTTCCTCTCTGTCTCTCACTCAGAGAACAGGAGATTTCTTCCTTCCCTCCCCTCCCCTTCCTATCACTGACTCTCAAAGTCTTCAAAACTTAATCCACCCAGGATGAAGCAGAACCAAGCCCAATCTTCCTCTATTGGATTTATCCAGCCTTCTCTGTGGTCAATATAGTTTGTAAAATTCTTGACCCAGTGCTCTTTCCTCTGACTTTTTCACCTCACATTATTTGGTTTTCTTTTTTTTTTCTTGTCCTTATTTCTTTCTTGTTCTTAGTCCCTGCTTATTCCACTTATTTCACAATTCTTTCTCCCTCCTTTCTCTTTACCACCAGAGCATCCAGGTAGCTACTTTGTCTTTATGCTGCCACCATCTCCACTAGTTCTCACTGGTGGTCAGATCTCAAATAATTACTCACCACAGACAGCTGGGTCTCAAATGGCAGCCCTCACTGGTACAACTGCCTCCTTATTCAAGGTCCTCCACCCCCAGTCATTGGATTCCCTGGAGTCTCAAGTGGAAGTGTCATCCTACACTCACCTGAGGCAATCCAGCTTCTGCCAATCTTGCCTGTTTCTTTGTTGTCCACTCAAGCCTGCCAAAGTATAGCTCCTCTCCCTTCTTTTCCAAGACTCTTTCCACTAACTTTCTTTAATTCCCTCTTCCAACCTTATCATAGTTTGCCGCAATGTAACATTCACAAATTCAAACACCATTTGGGACAACAGAATATACATACTGTAACTGGCAGATATCTAGTGGAGGTAGCAAACATACAACCACTTCAGCGCCATCTGCATGGACCAAAATTTTAGCTTTTTAATTCACAATTAAACCTTCATTGTCACTTATCTTCATGTATTAATCAACTCTACTCCACAAGATGAAACCACCTTCAATATATCTAGTACATCCTTCCCCTTTCTCTTAGTTTCACAGACACACACCAAATCTATTTTAATTTCATTTCACTTGTTGATTCATACTGTATACCATTATTCTTCTTATGTTCCAAGTCACAATCTTCCATATGCCACGTTTGCCAGCAGATGGCTCCCATAAACATTGTTCTTTTGAAGCTTTCCCATACCCCTAGAAAGACAGAGGCACAGACTTTGTTATCAGTTTGAATGATAACTGTGCCACATGTAATTTTCCCTGCTTATGATAAGGAAAGTACCAGTCAGTATTTTCCCTGGAACTAGGAGGTAAGAGAAGGTGGTCAGCAAACAAACGGTAATGGGCTTCAGCTCTGGCAAACACCACTTTGACTCTTTCTACAACCTATAATGTTTCTGACTCTGCAGCAATCTTCACTGTCAATACATACTTTAGAGGAGAGCTCTTACACTAGGCATATAAATAAAGAACTGTGAAGGCTTCTCATATCTTTTGCAGCAGCTCATCATTTCCCATACATGTGCTAGGCAATAAATTACAGACTGCTCATGTTATTATCTAAACTGTTTGCACAATCCATTCAGAAGATGCAATGTCCGAACAACGTTAGTCGTTGACAGCCTCAGTAGACAATTCTTCCTTTCTGCTAATAAAGGTTATACTAGTCCAATTATTCCAGTAAGGTAATATCAATATGATTGCTAATTATGGCAATTGCATAATGGATCATTAACTAGCAATTATGACTTTGTCAAGTGCTTGGCAATTTTATGGAAGAATCACTCAGCATGGCACAGAAAAATTATCCTCTTGGCATCACTGACTTCTTGCCTGCAAATGGAACCTCAAAAGTTGGGAATGGGAATGCTAACTTCCATGTGTAAAAAGAAAGGGGGGGGGCAGGAGTTGCAAAGTATAGAAACAATTTACTTTGCAAAAAACAACCCAAGTTAGATGTGGAAAACTGGTATTATTTAAGCCTGGCATATTGATAATACTATTTTATGCATGTCTATTTGGAAGAAAGCCCCATAGTAGTAAGATTTTCTCTTATATCGGGGCATAGAGGACCAAAGCCCAAACTTCCAAGAATTTTAGAAAGCAGTTGCCCACACAGTCTGAGCATAAGGGAGACATTGACACATTTTTCTTCTAATTGAAGGTTTTGCCATTTTTATAGCTACCCTGGAGAGTCTCAGCAGGTCTCATTTCATTTGAATAAATTATTAATTTCATTTAATAAGTATCATCCACCAGCCTGAAGTCAGATTTTGTTTTCCTTATTCAAAATTTACATGAGGGCCCTAACCTGTGAGTGGCTCTGATAAGGATTGTTAAAAAAAAATGCTAGATGGCTGTTCATTTTTCAAACACAGGGAGCTACTGTCTATTCGAAAGAAGCAAAATCAGGTAGGATTTAATCATTCCTAAATATCATAAAATAATGAAAACAAACCCAAGCATAGAGGAAGGAAGGAAGGAAGGAAGGAAGGAAGGAAGGAAGGAAGGAAGGAAGGAAGGAAGGAAGGAAGGAAGGAAGGAAGGAAGGGTGGGTGGGTCAGTCTAATATTCCTTGGAAGCTCCTTGCAGATTGCCTCGTTTAGTAGGTAATCATATTCAAGGAGAATACAATTCTTACTTTTTCAAACATAGAAGATGCAGCTGAGCCTTCCCTAACCTGGCACTTTCCAGGTGTTTTAGGATGACATTCCTCAAAATCATTGGATCATGCTGGCTGAGAATCCTGAGACTTATAGTCCCAATACCTCTAGAGGCATCAGACTGTGGAATGGTGAACTTCACTTGTTAAACCTCTCTTCCACATACATTATTACTGATTCAAGAGGCTGTTTTTGTTTGCTTTGTTGCATCTTGCCATCCAATGCCTCACTGAGAAGAACAAGAGGAGAGGAAGAGTTTCCCTGAAAGGCAGCTTAGACCCCACCAGAAACACTCTACTGTGATAAGTCCCCATATTCTCTTATTGCAATATGCCAACACCGTGCTATTTGTTTATCCTTAGCCCATATCTTGGAATCTCTTGCAACAGCCATCATTTCAAATGGAAGGTTTGGGCAGGTCCAGTTTCTAAGTACGTAACAGTACAATCCATAAGGACATAACTGCAATTTTGTATAGATGCCACTGAAAACAAACTGACACTGATATTTAATAAGCTGTGGGCATGATACTTGGCAAGGTAACCACAATTTGCTTGTAAATGTATAAGGTAAGGTCTCTTTCAAGTCCAACATGGACGTATCTGTGCAGTTTCCTTGGCGATAACACAGGTTATTTCACTGCTTTCTGGGATGTTTTTTCATGTACCCAATCTAGCCTACACCCCTATTTCCTGGCGGTTTCCAATCCTAATATTAACCAGCTCTAGCTTTGCTTAGCTTTTCAAGATCACCCATAAATCACACAAATAATATGAAATCATACAAGTATTAGAAACCTTACTAATCTTCCAAGAACCACAAAAATGGCAAGCCTGCATGCATCAAGAGGAGGAAGGCACTGAAGAAGGCAATAATAATTCCATTTTTATTTGACATGAATAGTTTAATTATCATGGTGTGAAGCCATGAGTCTCTGTACTTCATGGTCAGCATTGATTTACCTTCACTTGAACTAAGTGAATATTTAAATGGTAATTCCACTTTCCTGCAACTTGGAGGCAATAAATGGATTCTCATTTGCATTGAACACATTTTATTCAGCACATTTATAGAGAAGGTGACTGGATTATGCTCCAGAACATTTGAAATATTATTTGCAATAATAAAAGGGCACTGACAAATATGAAAAGACATAAAATGGCTAATATTTCTCCTTTTTTGCAAACTCCTTGCATTGTTTTAAAAAATCGGCTCCAACACATTCTATGAGATGTGAGTGTCTGTATCTGAAGCTGGTCAGATGGTCAGAACTTACAGGTCTTGTGACTACCAGGCAGGATCATTCCTCCTTTGAAAGACAAACACCATGTGTCAAAAAGCCAGAAAGGATACTCAGGCTTCATACATGTCTCAAGAACCATCACATTGCTTTGCATTCAACATTCCTTCACCTCAAACTGATAAGACTACTTAGAAAGGAGGGCAAGAAAGGAAGTCTCTGGTGACCCTCCATTCACTGCAACCCATACTCTGATGCTGTAAGGGAGGGAGGGGAGAGAATGAGATTTGGAGATTGAAGGGCTCTCTGTATCATGTGAGCATTTATGAGAGTGGGAGTCTAATCTGAGCAATAATTAGTGAAGCAGATTTTACAGCTATAACAGACAGGAGATTTATTTACAGGAAGTGCATTGTATGGATAAGCAAAACCTGGCACCTAGCTAGTTATATTCTATCAAGAAGATTTAAAGAATATGTGCTCTGTGCATGTATGCCTGGGAAGAAAGGTAGATGGAAGTGAGCTCAGATAAACAGTCTCTTAGGCAAAGAACAGGCAGAGTGAGAGGCAAAGAAGGGATACAAAATAAATTCTTAACTATCTACATCCTACTGTCTCCTTGTGGTCAATAGATCATGAGGTGCTGAACAGTTTGTGCCATTAAATTTACAACTCCAGCACATGGGTTGATTCCTGGGCAACGGCTTAATGAATGCATCTGCCAACGTCTATTCTGATGGGCAAAACGAGTCCTTCTGGAGCATCTCACACATAGCAATGCCTGACTTCTATGTGCTTTCTCCTGGATATAGTCTAGTCTTTGGAAGAGGTGAATACACTCTTGATTCCTCAAACAGGAATGCTGGCTTTGGCATATCTATCCCAAAGTCCATTAACAATTTATGTAGCCACACTGTTCTGCCCCAGTATTGCCATTTGACCTACTCTGTAGGCAATAGGAACAGAAAACACATTCTTTTGGCATAGTTGTGCTGCAGATACACTGTAGACTCTGGTTTGATGAATGAAAAGGAAACAATCAGTGGCTTTTGTTTACCCAACCTACACCTCATACAAGAACAGAAGTTTGCATGTGGACTTCCACTCTGTCTTGTCTTCTGCCCAGTCTGCAAAAGACAGAAGCTATCCAAGTAGCTACCAGTTAGGGGCTGCTGCTGGTTGGCAATCTGAGATCTCTGTGTGCATCACCCTTTAGGTATTTGCCCATCCTCTTGACTCTAATCCAGTCCCTTTGGGTTGATGTACTCACTTTTTTATACAGGATTCTGACTATTTCAGCAATGTCTGGCCTTGCCATGGTTGCTAAGTACAGGAGCTTCCCATATGTCTTCCTGTACATATTTGTCTGTCTCAGGCAGGTTCATGACTGGCAGTTTATTTTAGGAAGTCAGTTTCCATAGGCATATTGGCTTCAATGGTTTCAGACAGCCCTAGGAATTCATCTTTTATCTTCTGTCTTTGATTGAGGAAGTAACTTTGATCTTTTTCTTTTTCAATCTGGATGCCAAAGTTGTGGAGATACTTCTCAGCCCTTTCATCTCTATTCTTTATATGTCCATCTGTCATTTATGAATCTGGAGTAAAGACATGGATCAGCTTTACCCTGCATGAAGCCTTGCTTAACATCTGGTCCACCTTCTCATTCCAAGGTCTAGTAGCTTGCTTCAAGCTGTTGATACTGTTCTAAAATTTTCACACTAGATCTTTCTTGATCTGATTCCTGAAATCTAGGTGGCTGTTCTATGTAAATGTCTTCCTTGATTTCTTCATGCAGGAATGCAGCTTTCTATCAAGTGATCTACTTGTGTTCACCTTGCTGCTGTTATGTTGAACAGTGTCTTTAAATATGTATGCTTGGCTGCTGAAACAACATCCCTTGCAATCCTCAACATATTTCTGGGTGTATCCTTTGGGCAACAGTCTTACTTTATGACACTGGGCATTATACATGGTCTTGAAAACCCACCAGCACTTCTATTTCAGGTATATTTTCACCTTGAATGACTAGGGGAAGAATACTGATCCTTGCAGCTTCTCCATGGACTGAAACCTTATTTCATGAAAGTTTTCTGCTTTCTTTTCCAACCTTTATTTTAGCTCATGGGCTGACTCACCCTTTTTCTCTCCTTTATAGAAGCTTTAAGTATTTATGTCAGTTGTTGAGTCCATATCCCTATTCAAGTTTGAAGCATTCTTTGTGTGCATACAAGTGTTCCCCAAGAGTAGGAATCTGATCTGAGCAATGTTAGTGAAGCAGGTTTTGTAACTATAACATAAATAAGCTTTATTTGCAGGAAATGCATTACAGGGATAGGCAAAGCCTAGCATCTAGCTAGTTACATAATCCAGCAGAAGATTCAAAAGAGCATGTGCTTCATGAGTCTGTGCTTGGGAAGAAAAGCAGAAGGTAGTGACTTCAGATTAGCAAATTCTTAGACAAAGAGCAGGCAAAGTGATAGCAGAGCAGAGCAGAGCAGAGCAGAGCAGAACAGAACAGAACAGAACAGAACAGAATAGAATAGAATAGAACTTTTATTGTCACTTCACTATACACCAAAGTGTACATTAAAATGAAATTTCGTTGCAATTGGCTTGAGCAATAAAACAAGAATACCATAATTACTATAATAATGGGGACATTATTAGAGTAATTATTGTATTCTTATTTTATAGTAATTATGGTATATAAAGAGGGGACATAGAGTAAATCCTTAACTCTGGCTACACCCTATGTCTCTATGTAGTCAGTAGTCATAATGGTCAGTAATGATGAGTCAGTGCCACTGGATTCACAACTCCAACAGCTAGTACGGATAGGCAGCCTGTATCATCATTTTTGTAGCCCCCCGAGATTACACCAACATTCAGTGGGAAATGTACTAATTTTGGCGATGCCACTCTTTGTTTCTTTCAATCAAAATTGGTATGTCTGATGCCCCAAGTGGACCTAAAAATTCTAGTGACCTCATTACATCACCACCATGCCATTTGCCATCCTCAGTGGGAACAGGAGGAGGAGGAGGAGACTTCCCCCAGAGTTGTCTGCCCCATTATATAATACTTAAGATGCTGTAAGGAATTATTTTTAAACAAGCAATGTGCGGAAGTGGAAGAAGACAATAGAATAGGAAGGACAAGAGATCTCTTCCATAAAATTAGAAACATTGGAGGTAAATTCCAGGCCAAAATGGGTATGATCAAAAACAAAGATGGCAAGGACCTAACAGAAGAAGAAGAGATCAAGAAAAGGTGGCAAGAATATACAGAAGACCTGTATAGGAAGGATAACAATATCGGGGATAGCTTTGACAGTGTGGTCAGTGAGCTAGAGCCAGTCATCCTGAAGAGTGAGGTTGAATGGGCCTTAAGAAGCATTGCTAATAACAAGGCAGCAGTAGACGACGGCATCCCAGCTGAACTGTTCAAAATCTTGCAAGATGATGCTGTCAAGGTAATGCATGCTATATGCCAGCAAATTTGGAAAACACAAGAATGGCCATCAGACTGGAAAAAATCAACTTATATCCCCATACCAAAAAAGGGGAACACTAAAGAATGTTCAAACTATCGAACAGTGGCACTCATTTCACATGCCAGTAAGGTAATGCTCAAGATCCTGCAAGGTAGACTTCAGCAGTTCATGGAGCGAGAATTGCCAGATGCACAAGCTGGGTTTAGAAAAGGCAGAGGAACTAGGGACCAAATTGCCAATATCCGCTGGATAATGGAAAAAGCCAGGAAGTTTCAGAAAAACATCTATTTCTGTTTCATTGACTATTCTAAAGCCTTTGACTGTGTGGACCATAACAAATTGTGGCAAGTTCTTAGTGGTATGGGGATACCAAGTCATCTTGTATGCCTCCTGAAGAATCTGTATAACGACCAAGTAGCAACAGTAAGAACAGACCACGGAACAACGGACTGGTTTAAGATTGGGAAAGGAGTACGGCAGGGCTGTATACACTCACCCTACCTATTCAACTTGTATGCAGAACACATCATGCGACAAGCTGGGCTTGAGGAATCCAAGGCTGGAGTTAAAATCTCTGGAAGAAACATTAACAATCTCAGATATGCAGATGATACCACTTTGATGGCTGAAAGCGAAGAGGAACTGAGGAGCCTTATGATGAAGGTGAAAGAAGAAAGTGCAAAAGCTGGCTTGCAGCTAAACCTCAAAAAAACCAAGATTATGGCAACCAGCTTGATTGATAACTGGCAAATAGAGGGAGAAAATGTAGAAGCAGTGAAAGACTTTGTATTTCTAGGTGCAAAGATTACTGCAGATGCTGACTGCAGTCAGGAAATCAGAAGACGCTTAATCCTTGGGAGAAGAGCAATGACCAATCTCGATAAAATAGTTAAGAGCAGAGACATCACACTGACAACAAAGGTCCACATAGTTAAAGCAATGGTGTTCCCCGTAGTAACATATGGCTGCGAGAGCTGGACCATAAGGAAGGCTGAGAGAAGGAAGATCGATGCTTTTGAACTGTGGTGTTGGAGGAAAATTCTGAGAGTGCCTTGGACTGCAAGAAGATCAAACCAGTCCATATTCCAGGAAATCAAGCCAGACTGCTCACTTGAGGGAATGATACTAAAGGCAAAACTGAAATACTTTGGCCACATAATGAGAAGACAGGACACCCTGGAGAAGAAGATGATGCTAGGGAGAGTTGAAGGCAAAAGGAAGAGGGGCCGACCACAGGCAAGATGGATGGATGATATTCTAGATGTGATGGATTCGTCCCTGGGGAGCTGGGGGTGCTGACGACCGACAGGAAACTCTGGCGTGGGCTGGTCCATGAAGTCACGAAGAGTCGGAAGAGACTGAACGAATAAACAATAAGATGCTGTAAGATTATTTGGGCTGAGCCAGATTTTAATGGTTATCATGGTTATCATAATTTGTCATTGCTTTCAACAGAGTCTCAGTCAATACCATTTGAACAGAATCCTTTATGTTTGTAACCTTCAGAGAAACATTGGTATCACAATCTGAGGAGAAACCAACTAACCTTTTATTTTATTTATTTATCTATTTATCAAATTTGTCACCGCCCATCTCCTCCCACCAGAGGGACTTCTGCTTCCCTACACCCATCTAATGCTCCTATCCCTTCCTTTAGATTTTTATACACTTTTATATATACTTTCTGTTTTAATATCTTCTAACTTTTCATAATTTTCTTCTTTTTTTTAAACTCTGATGTATCTTTCATGCTTTTTAACTGACTGTACCCCACCCTCCTTATGCTGGTCTATGACTGTAATAACAATATGATTAGATTAGATTAGATTAGATTAGATTAGATTAGATTAGATTATCACAAATTAACTGGCAGGACTATCTGTTGAATTATCATTCCCATCACTGTCTTCTTTGGAGATGGAAATGTAGGCACATATATCAGGAAAAAGACAATTGGAAGGGTAGTTGTCAGACTTCTATTTGAAGAAGAGCATGGGAGGTTTTGAGTGACACAGACATAGACTGCACATTAATTAACCAGGTGCCTGTATATTAGCACTATTGCCACTAGCATATAATATACAGTATATCATTATATAATGGTAAAGCATAATGTGAAAATTTATGCCATGTATTTGAATGGCTGTGTATGAAAGATGGAATATGTAAGTAGAACAAAAGGCAGAAAGATTTGCTCAGGAAGATTTCAGTTTATTCAATGTGTGGAGAAAGACCAGAAAGGAGACATGGAGGAAACAGCAAAAAATGGTTCCCAAAACAACAGATAGTTGCTATGTGAACTACTTGAGGCAACGGCATTCTGATAGTGCATCAGAGTGTGTGAGATAAGTGTCAGGATGGGACCAGCCAAGTTTTGAAGAGCTGGTCAGCCATTGCTGGAAAGTATAAAAATGTATAGGAACTGTTGTTCATTGTACCTATCACACAGAATGAATGCACTGCCTTGATTCTTCTAGGACTCAAACCCAGCCTGCCCGCACACATTTGGGAATATGAATTTATGAACGTTGAATGTGCTTTTAGTTCAGAAAGTGAACAATATAAGTTGTACCCTGCTTTTGTTGCTATACAGGTAGTTCTCATTTAGCAACAATTGGGACTGGTAACTTGGTCATTAAGCAAAGTGGTCACTAAGTGGAACCACTACTGTGCTTATGATCTTATTTAGGCTTTCCTTTGCTTTACAGACCTGTGAAGATCGTGAATGTGAGGATAGGTTGTAAAGTTACTTTTTCATCACTGTTGTAACTGCAAACAGTTGCTAAATGAGTCACTAAATGAGAACTACCTGTATATCTGAGTCTCTGGATAAAAAGAATAAGTGGAATAGAAATGGCCCTTAAAGTGACAAAACTAATGGCCATCGGAGGCTTTGATGGCACTCCACCTAATTCCTTCCCCCGCCGCAACCCTGTTGCTCAACTCTTCAGTAGGCTCAAAAGGTTAGGATGATCATGCAGTGGAAGTCTGTAGAAAGAATTCTTCGCTTCCTCTGCAACTGGATATACCTAACCTTCTAAGGCTGGGGCAGCAGCAGCATTTTTTTTTCCCCCAAAAAAACATCAGAGCTCACGCCACACACATCTTATGCCACTGAGATCTGTCACCAAAACATTGAAATTCAGTGCTAAGGTTAAAAAAAAAACAAATAAGAAACAAACCAGAGACATTCGGGCATTCTTAAGGCAAAAATATGTTACTAAAACCCAGCAATTAACTGACAAATTTTGCCACACAATCTAAGAATGTTTTAGGAGCAAAAGAGACTGAAACCACAACCAGTCATAGGTTGTTTGTTTGACACATTTATAGTGTATAACCCATACTTGCACTCCACCATAGTTTCCTTCTTCGGCTGTAAAGCAGAGGAGAAAAAAATATACACTCATTTAGAAGTTACTGTTGCAGAATGCTGGGAAAGCCTTTAGCCCAGGAGAGGTCAAAAAAGTCACACACCAAGCATTTCTATAAAAATAATTTATTTACAGAAAGCAAAAACAAAAGCAAAACATTTAAAGTACTTAGCTCCGTTTGGAGCAAGCCTTGCTGAGCTACATTTCCAGCAGAGAGAAAAAGAGGAAGTGAGAACAAGTCCGGGCAGGTCCTCCCCCAGGCTATTTTGCATGAAGCACGTGCGAGGAGACAATCACTTGCAACCTTTTTCACTCAGCCAAATGATTAGGTATAATAGTAGCTTAATCTGTTAGTAGGGAAACCTTAACACTCCCCTTTTTACACTACAGATTAAGATGCAAACCAATCTTCTCTGACTTTATATGTCTTTCCATTCACATTACCATTATCTCCCCTTTGGTTTAACAGAAAGCTACCATTCTTCTTCCTGTGTTTTTCCAAACCTAGGTAATTGGTCACAACTCCAAGGCTTTTTAATATGAAATGGCTTTTCATGCAGGCTTCAAAATCAAGCCTTTGTTTTTCTGTTGATGTGAATAGCAGCAAATCATCAACATAAATGCACAGATACATACAGCCTTGTTTGTCCTTCTTCATATATACACAGGGATCTGCTTTTCCTTTTTCAAAACCAAAATTCTGCAGTTTTTCATCTACTTTTTGGTTCCAGGATCTAGCAGCTTGTTTTAACCCATAGATTGACTTCTGCAGTTCACAGACTAGATTCTCCCCTTTTTCATAGCCAGGGGGTTGCTGCATGTATAATCTGTGGTCTAAATCACCATAGAGAAATGCAGTTTGAATGTCATAGTGGTTAACTGACATTCCCTTGAGTGCAGCAACTTTTAACAGTAATCTAATTGATTCACCTTTAGTAACTGGTGCAAAAGTCTTGTCAAAGTCTAAATCTTTCCTTTGAGTGAACCCTTTTGCAACCAACCTTGCTTTATATTTTTGGATTTTGCCATCAGCATCCCTTTTCAGTTTGAAAACCCACCTACAACCCAGACAGCGTTCATTGGGAGGTAGATTTATCAGTTTCCATGTTTTATTTTCTTTCAAGGATGCTAATTCCTGTTGCATGGCAGAATGCCAATTTTGTGCAATCTCAGGTGGTAAAGCATTCACTTGTTCTAAAGACTCAGGTTCTGTAAATATGTGAAAAGCCTTTACTGTTTCAGCCTGAAAACGTGATGGAGGAACGCCTTTATTACTCCTCTGAGATCTGCGAGGTAATACAGGGCTTAAATTTTGACTCCTATCACTTTCCTGAGAAGCATCTATCTCATCAGACAGATCTTCAGTTTGCTTTTCTGGTTTAATGTCCTCATCAGGCAAAAGATCACCATCAGCAAGTCCTTGCTGTTCTCTTGTGGTGGTCAGTTCAACTGGAGAGCTAGAATTTAATCTCCCCCAGTTTTGTTCAGCAAAAGATGCGCTTTTGCTAATTATTAATTTCTCCCCCATTATGAACCTGTAGCTCCTCTGGCTTTGTTCATAGCCAACAAAGATGGCTTTCTTTGTTGTGGGGCCTCCTTTCCTTCTCTGCTGTTTTGGAATGTGAACCCATGCAGTGCTACCAAACACTCTAAGATGGCTTACCTTTGGTTTCACACCATAAAACAAATGGAATGGAGTGTCCTGAATCATAGGGTTATACAACCTGTTCTGAACATAACAAGCAGTCGATAAAGCTTCTCCCCAGAACTTAAAACATAATCGTGAATCTTTTAACATGCATTCCATCGCATTTTGCAAGGTTCTGCCCTTTCTTTCAGCAACACCATTTTGCTGAGGGGTGTACGGGTTAGAAAGAATTTGTTCTATCCCTTTTTCCACGAGGAACCTTCTGAATTTGTGAGAAAGGTATTCTCCTCCTCTATCACATTGGAGTGCAGATACAGGCCTAGGGAATTTTCCATTTGCCCATGTCACAAAACTTTTAAATTTCTCAAATGCCTCATCTTTATGTTTTAAGATGTAGATAAATGTGTATCTTGAGAAATCATCAATGATGGTCATTGCATACCTTGCTTGTCCAAGACTTGGAGCAAAAGGACCAATAATATCAGAGTGTACAATTTCCAAAGGTCTAGTTGTAACTCTGTCACTGTGCTTACTCACAGGAGCTTTCAGTGTTTTGCATTCTTTGCAAACTACACAATCTAAGTATTTATCACAGGGTTTTATCTTTAGGTCAGCACACAGCTGTGGCATTTGTGCTATATACTTGAAATTAGCATGACCAAATTTCCTGTGCATCAAATGTACACATTGGTCATGATATGGTGTGTTGCCAACTGCAGCCTTGCAGCTTGGCTTCCTTGCATTTTGCACAATGTACAAGGAGTCTTTTAACATACCAGTAGCACACAATTTCCCATTTTTACGTATCTCACAACCATTTTTCTTAAATGTTATGATATACCCTGTTGCAGCCAATTGTGCCACAGATAAAAGGTTTGATTGTAAATTTGGCACATACAACACACCTTTTATAGTTTCTCCTAAGCAGGATAAATACAAGTCACCTTGTCCCATAATTTTGGTCACAGACCCATCAGCCAAAGATACACTTTGTCTTTCAGTTTTAGACAGTGACACAAAAGAGCTTTTACAATTACATAAATGACAACTGGCCCCAGAATCTAACACCCATACATCAGAATTACCCTTCTCAGCAACCTGTGCAATTTGGGTTGTCTGAAGAGCCTTCTTCTGTGTTGCCCTTGTGTTCTTCTGCTCTGTCTTTCTACCCTTGGGTCTCATGGCACAGTCTCTTTGCAAATGTCCAGCTGAACCACAAGTGAAGCATCGCTGGCTTGCTAGTGCTGTGGCCTCAGGTTCCTTTCCCTTCTTTTCCCTCATTTTCTGGTCTTGCAGCTTTCCAGAAGAGATGGGGGGGATCTTTCCTCTCTCTTCTCCCATTCAGCGAGTAAGCGCTGTGTAACATACGATCGGGTGAGGTCTGCTTCAGGCATAGCCTCCAGGGTACAAATCAGCGTGTCCCACGTTTCATTTAGTGAGGACAGGAGGATATAGGATTTTGTGAGAGGTGTAAATTCCATTCCTCTCTCCTGCAACTCAACATACAGCTGCTGAATAAAATGCAGGTGCTCAGGAAGGCTATCTCCTTCTGCAAGGTAGGCTCTGTACAGCTTTTTTGTCAGAGTAACTTTACTCCCTGCTGTTGCCTTTACATATAAGTCTCTCAAAGCGTCCCAAAGTTGCTTTGCAGACTGCATGCCTCGCACGTGGACTAGCTGATTGTCCTCAACTCCCAAGATAATGGTGGCTCTAGCCCGCTCATCCTGTCTCAGCCATTCAGCATTGGGATTTTGAGGGGTTTGCTCACCAATTGGCAGCCAAAGATTCTCTCTGCGAAGATACATCTCCATCTTCAGGGCCCAATTCAAATAGTTGGTCTCTGATAGGCGCTCCAGAGGCATCGCTGAGGACTGGGAGGTAGCCATGGCTTCTTCCTTCTTTTGCAAGTCACCTCAGCTAGCTTCTAAGTCCTGCAGACCGGCAGTTGCTGGAAAATCTCCAGGTGGCTCCAAAGAAAATCTTCACAGGTCTTTGCTACCTGCCTTTAAATTGTGCATGAGGTGTGGAGTTGATCTCTCTTTTCTCTCTGGGTTTTACTGCGTTGTTTACTGGGCCCATAACCTGTTGCAGAATGCTGGGAAAGCCTTTAGCCCAGGAGAGGTCAAAAAAGTCACACACCAAGCATTTCTATAAAAATAATTTATTTACAGAAAGCAAAAACAAAAGCAAAACATTTAAAGTACTTAGCTCCGTTTGGAGCAAGCCTTGCTGAGCTACATTTCCAGCAGAGAGAAAAAGAGGAAGTGAGAACAAGTCCGGGCAGGTCCTCCCCCAGGCTATTTTGCATGAAGCACGTGCGAGGAGACAATCACTTGCAACCTTTTTCACTCAGCCAAATGATTAGGTATAATAGTAGCTTAATCTGTTAGTAGGGAAACCTTAACAGTTACAGCAGTGTAACATAACAGCCCACCGGTCTTAAAAATGTAAACCTGAAAATCCAGCTTCAGTGCAGGGCTTCAAGCTACATGACCTTGAGCTACATCCTAACCACTTAATCCTTTCACACATCCCCACTCAGGTTCATTTGCCATAGACAGTTCTACCTGGAGGAACGCTCCTGTGATTCCCATTGTGAATTGATAATGGGGAGGGAGTGGGAAATAGTAATGGCATCATTTACATATCCAGTAAACACATGGCTATCATGCCGTGGGTATTAAAAAGATATTTCTGTCTGGAAATTCATTACTGGATGGCTGTTTGCCAGTATCAAATTTAGTTTAGAAAACTTGCAGACAAAAGAGAGAGTGGAAATATCTCCATTTATAGCATTGATCAGCAAATATGACCTTATTTTACTGGCACAAAATGGATGTGACAGAAATGTAAGTGCAGCCACCATCAGGCTGGTAGAGCACAAACTCAATAAAGAGCATCATCTAAGAGCCATCTTTAAAATAATAGCAGTCATAATAATGCTCTTCTCGTCTTTTTCCAAAAGCTACAAATGGTAAGTGCATTTCAGCACTCAAAAGAATATAGGGTTCTTGCTGGATCAGACCAAAGATCTATCTACTGTGGCCTCCAGTTTCCCACAATACCAACTGGAGCCCCATGGGAAACTGTCAAGCAGGACACGGGAGAAATAGTGCTCACCCATAATCATTTATCAGAAGTCTGCTTCTGTTTCAGGAGGTAATAATATGCAGTCATCATGAAGTTAGAGTTGTCTGTACCTCTTTGTTGCCATCTAGTGGTTGTCCAGAATGCTGTAGCCCATCATAACTAACGTTTGATAGATATGCTCCAGGAATTTGTCAAATGCCATCTAAACCAGTGGTCATCATTACAGATTAAGGAGGCCAATTTCATAATTTTATTATGCATTTTGTGAAGAAGTATTTTCTTTTGCCTATTTTGCATTGTCTTCAATTCACCCTGCTTCCTTGCTTCCTGCTCAACATTTTTTCCTAAACTAAATAACCCCAATACTTTGGACGTTAGATAATTCCCAAGAAAAGTAGGAAATGAATCATCAAAAGAAGGCAAAATGGAAACAGATTTGCATAATATTTGCATATAGTATTTTAGAAGTATCAGTACAATTTTCTTTAAAATGCTGCAAATCAAATAAAAATACTGCCCATCTCATCAGAAGGAAGACTTGATGGCTGGTGTATTTACTTTGTCAGCTATCCAGATAACTTTATGGGTGATTAATTTCAAGGCCTATAGACCCCCTTGTTACTGTTTTTAATCTTTAAATTATATTTGGACTGAACAGCCTTCCTTCCAATAGAGGAAGACACCCTGAACTAGGCCATGTAGGTTTTCTAAGCCCCAAACAGTATAAGGTTTGAGAAACAAAATCCAAGACTTGCAGTTTTCTTTTTCTTTTTTGTCAACATGTCAAACTCACATCAACTGTTACTATAACATTTCCATACCCCACTTCTGAGCAATGAGACATTTCAGAAGTGCTAGTGCTTCCCCGGGCCTCAGTTTTCTCAGATGAACATTGCAAGAATCTAATGCTACTTCTGTACAGTATTCTCCATTACCCTGAGATCACACTACCAAAATGGTGAGATTTTTGGAGTTTGTTTTTTTTTAAGATTTGGAATGTGTCAGCCCTTCTTCAGACCAGAAAACAAAAACTAAGAATACTAATATTACCTTTATTGTAAGGTTACAGTAATAGAATCTTGCAAGTCTGAAAGCTCTTCTCCCCTTCCCTGCCTTTATGTTCCAGAGAACTAGAGAGGGTCAATTCTGAGTTGCTTTCTCCACCCCCGTTCCAGCTTTGGACTCAGATTTCTCTTATCAGACCATTGACTAGGCTGTGGCTTTCCTCCTGTCTCTCAATGTTATTCTCACAGCCCATTACAGAATGTGGGTGATTTTGCCTCCCAGGGGACCCCTACTCTCATTCTCACCCTTGAACCTGGCCCCCCAAAATGAGCTGAAAAAAGAAGTTGGGCGGTTGTGGATGTTTGAGGTTGGGAATGCTTCCCCCCATACACTTGTTTCCATTCCGATCATAAAACCCACCAAAAATACTGGTTGACCTGGGGCTACCTGCTCAAAGAGTTCTGCAGATAGCTCTCTCTTTCTCTTCTCTTGTTAAGAAGATTAGAAAGCAGTATATTGGGATGTGCAATTTCTGTTGGCTCATCCATTTTGCCTTCAAACTCATCAAAGCACAATAAAAATTAAAAAACAAATTGAATCTTTTGGTCCTGCTGACTCGCCAAAACCCTGGGGGACCACATGTAGTCTACTGGCCCCATTTTTTGCATCCTCACAAAACACAGTGCTAGTCCATTCAGCCTGGTAATACAAATCCATTCAAATAACTTGTGGATGTACCCAAGACTGGGCCAAACCATGTCTTCTTGGAGTCACAGAAAGTTAATTGATGTTCTTCTCTGCCCGAGGCCCTAAGACATGTTCACTGTTCCAAAATATAGAGGAGAAAGCAGGAATATCCAGGTTAAGGCTTTAGTTAAATTTCAGGTCCCTCTGTAATGTCTCCACTACAGTAGTTAAGTCTCTTAGGAGAGGACAGGGTTTGTTATAAGCCACCTTCACTATTTACATGAACAGAAATGTATACAAACTCAAAAATGAATAAAGTAGCATTTTCTTTCTCATGTGAATAAACCCATTCCATTTTAAAGTGATAATTTGCCATAAGGCAGAGCAATTTTCTGCCCCAGTTCTGCTGGCTGAGGACAGCAGGGAGGAAAGAGACAAAGGTATCATTACATGAGCTAGGAAACTCTAGCAAGAGACAGGAGAGGCCTTCTTGAAAGCTCCAGTTACAGCCATCTACCAAAAATAAAATATAAATTAATGCAGTTAATTTCCTTTCCTTCCCCCCATCTCCACACCTACTGGATTTAGTAAGGAAATTTTTATTTTTAACTGGAATGAAATATTATTAAATAAATGAAAGAAATGATATGCATAAATAAATAAGCAAGCACTGTACAGTATATAACCTACCACTTCTCTGAAACTGGAAAACCTGTCAGATTTCTGGTAATGTATTGTAATACAGTGCTTAGTACTGCAGTACAGTAACTTCTAGCCATGTATATTTTTAATCTGCATAGAACTGGGTATGGCAGCATACAGCAGATAGGATGAAATCTTCTGCAGTGAGATTAGGAGTCTGTTCTTTGATGTGAAAGTAAGAGTATTAAACCTATCTATCCCCACTGAACGAATAAGCAACGAAAAAAATCCCCAATTTCATGTATGAGATGCTGAAGGTTATTGTTCTCTCTATTTGCAGACTCCAATGGTGAGTGACAACAGAAATGGAACCAAAAATAGAAACATGAAAATAGAAGATAAGGCTTAAGCAAGCACAGGCTGATATTTATAGAATATAGGAAGGAGGGGAAAAGAGAGAGAGAAAGAAAGTAAGAGATCAAGGTAAAATGGGGATACTCAAGACTATAGAATATTTGGGGTTAAAAAATAAAAAGCTGGTAGCAGTAAGGATGGAGAAGAATGTCATTCTTGGAGCAATAGGGTTTACTTCAAGGCTCTTCCCCCAGGCCTTGATAGTGGGTGGGGGGCTTTTAATTATTTAATCTCCACATGTAGGGGAAAAATCTGGTTTCATTCCCTCCAGAGGACACTGTTTTGCGGGGGGGGGGGGTTATGTTGGGTTTTTTATTGTTTTTATATGTTAAGCTGCCCAGAGTCATTGGAGTTGGGCAGCCTAGAAAATTTAAATATAAATGAATTTGATTGATTGATTGATTGATTGATTGATTGATTAAGTACCATCAGGTCCATGTTGATTCTTAGCAACCACATAGATAGATTTTCTCCATGACAATCTGTCCCTAACTTGGTCTTTCAGGTCTTCCAACAGTGCACTCATCCACACTGTAACTGTTGCTTTTTGTCCTCTTCTTCAATTTCCTCCTGCCTTTCACAGCATTAGAGTCTTCTCCAGAAAGCCAGGTTTTCACATAATGTGTCCAGAGTAGGATGATTTCAGCCTGGTCATTTGTGCTTCAAGTGAGAACTCTGGGTTGATTTGCTTGATGATCCATTGGTTTATTTTCTTGGCTGTACACAGTACTCTCAGAAGCCTTCTCCAACACCAAAGTTCAAAAGCATCAATACTCTTCCTATCCTGCTTCTTCAAAATCCAATTTTCACTTTCATACAGTGTCACAGGGAATGGCTTGCACAATTCTTATGTCTGTAGGTAATATAAATGAATTAATGAAAAAAAATAAGTAAATATAGTGAGGTATTCTCCATCATTGCTCCATCCTCCATAATGCCTTGGTACAGGCTCCAATCTCAGCTACAATGTTCCTCTTTCCCCTCTCCCTATATTCTGATCCCTAACCAAGACCTAAACAAGAGGCTTTGAAAGTCAGAAACTTTCAGTGCTATGTCACTTCAGTTGACTTAATAAAGGTATGGCCGTTCTGAAGTTTGGGGGTTTGTTTTGTTGTCTGCTTTTGTTTGTTTTTTCATGGCAAGGGTGACTGCTATTGCTTTTTACAGGGCTTAGAAAATAGCAAAATTAGCTATTCTAGGAAATGGAGGCAATCACCTTGGTTTTGATTTCTTCAATGAGAAAATGCAGAAAAACTCACAAACCAAGCTCTAGATTTTGGGACCTTGAAAGTAACCATAAATAAAAGACAAAATAACATAATCAACACAGCACTGAGACATATTTAAATAGAGCTTCATACTCTCCTAACTACAAGAGAGAAAATGACTGATTTATTAATTGTTCAGCCAATTTTACATTCATTTTTCTCTTGCTATCACGTGTGTGAGCACAATCCTGTTTATGGACAGTGTAGTAACATTCCTTTTTCTATATTCTTGATTAATTGCTTCAGTCACCAGCTTTTTCAAAGCAGCAAACACTACAAAAGTCACTGAAAGTTACCTCTAGAGTTTCCTTCAAGGTTTAGATTATGGGTCCAGGAGTTGTGGTCCTCTAGATGTTATTGGGCCCTAACTTCTACCAGTCCTACTCAAGATGGCCAAAGGCCAGGAATAATGGGAACTGTAATCCAATGATATTTAGAGGCTACCTGTTAAGCATTCCCTGTCATGTTCCCCATTGCAAGGCATATGTGCATCACAACGGGGAACATGTACATTAGGTAAGAGGAAGGGATAAGCATAATCCCTTAATCACTCACATATCCCTCAAGCACCCATATCCATAAGGGAATCACCAACATAATAAAAACGCCCCTCAGACCAGACTTGGCACCCATCAAAAGATAGGGGGAACGCCTTTCCATTTCCCCAGGTGATGCACTCACATATCCCTCGGGCCCCCATGTCCATAGAGGAATCACCAACATAATGGGAGCACCCATCAGACCGGACTTGACACCCATCGAAAGATTGGGGAAACACCTTCCCATTTCCCCAGGGGACGCACCTGCTCCGGACGAAGGCAGGGAGACAAAGGAGAACGCTGGGGATCACCGGAATCGCTCATCAGCTGACGTGTCGCAGTCCCAAGCACCCATCCGGTCATGGCTCGAGGGTGGAGAAGCACAACGTCCGCCAACAGAGTATAAACAAGACACCCTGGCAACACATAAGGATTCCCGTCTTTTTCCTTGCATGCACTTCGTTCTAATAAAGCCAGAAATCCTTAGACCCTCTAAGTGAGTCTGTGTTTTATTTAGAGCGTGGCTGCCCTGACATTCCCAGCCTTAGGAATAGTTGATTTCTCCTCACAATAATGAGGAGAGCTGTTGTGCTTATACAACCCTTTTGTTTTAAAAACAAAAACTAGGAGGAGGAGAATTTAAAAGTATTTGTCAGTTGTTTGTTTTATTGACAGTCCTCTGTCCAAAAATAATTTCTGTACTGCATTTGTGTGTTCTCTTTGAGGGATATTGATAGAGATATTGTTTGCAGAAGGATAGCCATGTTAATCTCTTGCAGCACAAACAACAAAAAGTAACTTGGCATCTTAAAGACCAACAAATTTATTATCACACTGATTTCATGGATAAAATCCATTTTATATACATAGCTAGACCTAGATAAGTCATGAACACTGTTCATCTAAGAGATTCCAGTAATTCCCCATAACTCCTGAGAAGATCTATTTATGTATTTTATTTATTTAAAATATTTGTATGCCCACCCATCTTGGAGCACAACTCTGGGCAGCTCACAACAATAAAACCATAAAGCAGTGAAAAGCCATAAAAACATTAAAAAATCTATTTTGTTAATGTTGCCACCAGCTACTTTTCTGCACAGAAATTCCTCTCTGACATTCCTAACTCTGGAGAATACAACTGAGGAAAAAAGAGAGCATCAATGAAGAGCTCTGACAGAAACTTAAGGCAAAAGCTAACTTCCTTCAATAGCTTGAATGGATAGGAAGACGGACACTGATTCCTTAAGAATGCAAGTCTTTATTACACATAGCAAGGTTAAAGAACTACAAGGAAGTTGAAAGGTGCAAAAAGGGAAAGACAGCAAAAAGGAGAAAATATGAACTATTGCTTCTGCAAAAATTGATCTCAGTCAGTTGCACCCGCTGCCCAGGATCTCCCACAACAAATGCACACAGAGCGAAGTACCACAGCTCAGATCACAGTTCATAAAATACAATTGAGCTGAACCTGCAGTTAGTTGCACTGGTCCCTAGCTGTGTAATTCTCTGGTCACCAACCTGGATTTCTATGAGTTGAACTTCTTTTTTTATCTAGCTTTCAGATAGCATCAATGAAATGCTCTGATGGAAACTTAAGGCAAAAGCTAAATGGATTCAACCCTCTTTTCTTTTCAAAAGCCCACCTAAGAGGAGAAAACTCTTGCTTCTCCTTGGCTCTTTACTCTTTGATTTTTGCAGGCTTCAGATGTCTCTGACTATGTCCCTGGATTGACAGGTTAGCTTTTCCTTCTGCTTTTTCAAAGTTGGATTCCCATAAAATGGAATTTTCCCCCATTCCTTACACAGTCATTGGGTTGCACTAATGTGGGGAGGGGAGTTCAAGCATGTAGCCAACACTTAACATGCAATTTGAAAAGCAAAAATGTAGTTGCATTTGGCTTTTATAATGAATTAATTAATTGTCAGAAGGTGGGTTCGTAATCATATATCAAGTTTCCTGTATTTATTTATTGTTATAGCATGTTTTATTTGATATGTTGTCCACTACACATCTTTTCCCCCAGTCAAAAAAAAAAAGGCTTTTTTATGTATACAAACTAACCTCTGTTCATTGCAGAGCCCTGGTCGTGATTCATGGGTGCAGTGTGCTTACTTGACATTTTCTGTTTCATCACCATTTCCTCAATTGCCAGTAAAATTGACAAGACACTTTGGGAAGCTTTGTCAAATTCATTGAATGTTTTAAGGGAACAGGTTCTGTCTAGAGGAATGCAATCTTTCTAAATATTGGAATAGCTCCAATATTGAGAAAGATATTGGAGGGAATATCTTCCCTGGTTAGAGGGAAACGAATAAGTTACTGCTACTGATGTCATAAAGCAATTCAGTGCAGTGCAGAGACAGCATTACCCAGAGATTTCTGTATTTCATTTCACAGAGCAGAGGTGGGGGACTTTTCAATAGGTGTGAACACACTCACTATTTGGGGAAGTCTCCAAAAGCCACAGAGGGTGGGAAAGTGATTAGAAAGGGGTATGTGGCTATGTTACACTCATGGGTAAATCCAGGATTTTTCTGTTTTTCCCCCCTAGATATGAGAGCGAGCATACTGGGTACATCTAGCAAAAACAGAGTTTGTTGTTTATTTATTGAATATCAGCAAACATAAAAAAATAACTGGCAAAAACAGGATAAAAGGCAGGCAAAAGCAGGAAGAGGGAGACACGAACAACGTACAAGAATTTGTATTATCTATATATCTGTATCTATGTATGAAAAGCACAGAACTTTCCAGAGCCACTGGAAACATACTGTGGGTAATTATCATGGACCGTCCAAAGGGAGTCACCTTTGATTATTCCAACCTTAACCTTTTTAAGTGTATGATAATAGCAGAATACAATAGGATTGGAAAGTGATCCCTCCTCTATTCTGTACCATTAAATAAACAATTTGGTAGATGGAGTGATGAATCCAAAAGAGTGAAGGGTTTGCTTGTTTGTTTTCTAAACTGACATACATACTCCTTATTTTCAGTCACTGGAGATTGTAAAAAAAAAAAAAAATCCAGGGCCACACAGCTCTAGAACCTCAAGAATGAAGACTTTTTGCTGTGAATGATCTCAGCAGAAGCATAAGAAGTTGTTTGTCCATCTTCCTTAATATTATTAATAATAATTTATTAAACTTACATGTTGCCTGACTTGCAAGGACTCTGAGCAGCTCATAATATTGTCTGAGGCGCTGCAGGATTTCAGTCAAGAGTGTTTTCTAGCTCTAGATTTGAACTTGAGGCTTTCCTCATGCAAAGCAAGGGCTCTGCTGCTGAGCTATTGTGCCTTCTCAGAGCCTTCTCTTTCTATTAAAGTTTCCAATTATATTTCTCCTCTTTGTGGCAATGGACCAGATGAGGAGCCAGGCAAGCTCACAGAACCAGTTAGTCCCTCACAGATAAGTTGCATATTAAGACAAATTTCACTTAAAAATGCCAGATATTCTTCTATACTTAAATAACAGGGAGGGAGTTCAATAAGACTCAAGGCAAAGTTATATGAATAAAGTAGGGTCGTATCTTAGGGGAATGCAATGTTTTTCACACAGACTTGATCTTGATATATTAATCAGGCATTTAGCATTTCATAACTACAGAATTACTAGTTTATGCATTCCTATAAGCACTTTCCCTAAATATTTCTCAGGGAGTTTTTAATATGAAATGCTTCAACATTTCTCAGATTAAATGTTTCATGCTATAATTTGTATAATGTATGCACTATTGACGAATTGTGATGTTCTGTAGAATAACTGTTTTCTTCATAGATTATTTTAGTCAGTTAGAACGGCATGGGAAAATGTGTCTGTGGGGAAAGCCAAGAAAACGCTGTATACCATTATGGAAATCCTAGACTTTAATAGTATAATTTTATCCCTAGGATCTGGCTTTTTAAATAATCAGCTATTCATCTTTGGCTGCATATCTACTTATATGCATCATGCAGCTCTTTCCATCTAAAATTGGAAGGATAAATACTAGGGGAAAAGTGTCATTGAATTCATTGGGATTTACTTTGGAATAAACTTGGTTAGAGTCCTGCTTATTTATGAAAAATGCACAAATGTGGACATAAACTGCTTCAATTCTTGATTCCCTGGAATTGGTGGCAGTAGAAAAATCAATAATATATAAGGAAAACAGAGGAAATATTCTGCTGAACAGTTATGGGTCACCACCACACATCCATGTTAATATGTAATCCTTCAGTCCTTGAGAAAAGTATGCCAGCATAAATTCCACTGTTCCAAATGCCAGGATGTGTTCTGCCTCAGTAACAAGGTTGGCAACTGGTGCTGTCCTTACTGTTCTAATGCAGGAGAACTTAAGTAAAGCAGTTGGTAGATCCCCTTGGCTTCGTTTTCCCTTCCACTGAGTATCACCTGCCAACAGTCAAAACAAGCACCAGTTGCTCTCCTTGATGTGGGGTGGGGCCAAGGACTTCAGGTAGGTCCTTGGCAGAGAGTTTAGTGACCTTTCAAATTGCCCAAGTAATGGGTCACAGACACAGAGGCACTAGAGCCCTGGGAATTGTCGTTCGAGCTATCTCTGAACACTGTCTTGCACTCTTTTGCAAGAGCACAAAACCCTTGTCTAAAATTAGCCCAGTTGACAAGTGACAGATACGGAGGATGGGCACAGGGGGAAGTGAAAGGCGGCTCTCCCAGCATGTCATGTACTATTATAGTCTTCCCCAATCTGGTGTCCTTCAGATGGATTGAAACTACAATTCCCAGATTTCCAAAGAACATGGTCTTGTTTTGTATTGGAATGCTGGCAGTTGTAACCTCAGGATGTCTGAAGAGTGCCAAGTTGAGGAAGTGTGAAATAAAATAATGCGACTCATAAATCTATTTATAACCCAGTGTCCTGTTTTGCAACTACTTTAAAAATATGAAGCTAAATATATATACAGAGCACTAACACATCTCTGAAATGAATCCATTTTAAACCTTTGGGGAAAAGATGGGTGTAGCAACTATGATGGCTGGGAGATATAGTAAAGGTCATGTAGACAGAACACAGAAGTGCACTCAAACAATACCACATTTTCTGGAGGAGGGGGAGAAGGAGGGGGAGAAGAAGAAGGAGGGGGAGAAGGAGAAGGAGAAGGAGAAGGAGAAGGAGAAGGAGAAGGAATCTCAGGTTTCCTTTGCAGCACAGCTGACTGAGGAATTCTGGGAGTTGCAGTCCCAACACAATTGTAGTTGCCAGTTTAGGGGAAGGCTGATCTAAGACTATATTAATCAGGATTTTGAAAATTTCTCACACTGGAAGACCTGCATTTCTCCAGCTTGGTCACAGCATCTGCCTATGCCTGCTAGAGCCTCTAACACTCCAAACGTGCTTAGTGCAGCTACAAAGATTTTCAGCACTTTGGCTTTAAAAAGGGTACAGAAAGGATACAAAAATAGTTGTAAAGAAAATTAAATGTAATCAGCTTACAGAGAATTGGAAAAGATAATAGACAACTCTATGATAAATAATACATGAATAGTAATGAAGTCTCCTACACATGGAAGGTACAGAAGACTGTTCCTAACTTCTTCATTTATTACTTGCCAGACCCAATTTTACATTGCCACTGGTGACAGTGCATTTAAAATTTAAACCAGCTATTTAAAGCAGAAATGGTTCTTTTCTGCATATTCTTATTTTGGAACATTTCTATTGCACTAATCTTTTTACATCTGCACTTAATGGAGATTTGCACCAACGAACAGCTTATCAACTGCTTATTTTTACATTCATGAGTGAACACAGAAAATGCCTCTGGCCATGTATTAAAATGTTATGTCAATCCCTTCCTCCAGCTGTTTTGATGTGTCCTACTTTAAATGGGAAGGAATTGTGGGTTTTAGTCTGGGTGTATTTTTTGTTTTTGTTTTAAATAATAATGCAAAAATAGCCCAGTAGGGATAGGATAGGGGAGCATTAAGCAATATCTGACTAAATTTTTTTAAAAAATTGTATTCTGTTTTTATGTTCCTTCTAATGGTCTACAATTCAAGAGGATTGTCATATGACAAAAATCTAGACAAGGCAGGGACAGAATTAATATTTCTCCAGCCTTTTGATAGATATAACTAACAAAGAAAAGCAGCAGTCAAAGTCCACCATAAATGCTCACAACTGCCCCATAACAGTGTTTCCCATTGATTTTCCTTGCAGTGTTAAAAGTTCACAGCTATATGTCAGGGTTAACCCCAAAGTATGTGTCAGGATGCAATAGTCCATCATAAAAAATAACTAAATAAAAGCTGCTGTGACTCTGAAGCAGCTGTTTCGATGATGTTGCTTGTTCTTTCTCTGCATGACTTGGTCCTGTTAGCCTGGCTTCCTTCCTTGTTTGCATAATGAAAACTATGGAATTTGCTTCTATCAGATGTGGGGATAGCCAGAGATTTAGATAGCTATAAAAAGGGACTGAATATATGAAGGACTGGGATAACAATGGTTACTAATCTTGCTGGCCTATACTCAGGTATCATCAGCCACATTTAAATATCACTTGCTAGGGAGCAAAAATGGAAGGCACTTATCACCCTTCTGTATGTGTTTATTAGTTTCTGAATACATCTGTTTAATACAGAATACTCGACTTCTAAAATATGTGACACATAAGGAATACATGATTGTGATAGCATGACAGAGTCTTTTTTTTTTTTCCTTCCTAGCATTTTTCCTGCAGGTGCAGGGTCCATTTTTTGGGATCAACTGAATGTTGATCCGTTGGTTGCAACAGGAATTGACTGACTGGCTTGTCACCCAAACCTGACGTTGTGGGCTGAGAGAGAGTGACTGGCCTAAAGTCACCCAGCCGACTTTCATGCCTAAGGCAGGACTAGAACTCTCAGTCTCCTGGTTTCTAGCCTGGAGCCTTAACCACCAGACCAAACCTGCTCTCTCATGACAGAGTCTTTGTGATTCTCTATAATACAGAAGCTGATTTGCTAAGCTGCATATGTGAAGTGATGAGCTCCAAAAGCCTATATGGGAGGAAATCCTTAGATTTTCAGAATGTTATGCTTCCCAGATTCCTCCCCTCACCCATCTACCCCTCCAGTGAAGCTGGGATACTGAGAGCATATAGTGAAGGTTACGACCATCCATGTCTGTTGCTTTGAATTCTTGAAGAAAAACTAGGCTTGAAATGAGATTCATGCATTCATAAATAAAATAAATCAGGCTTTGGGACTGAGCTTGTGTAATAAAAGAAATAATGAGAGGTACTCCCCATCTTGCCATCTGAACAAATTCATTCTCTTCCCAGTTTTATGCAGAGATTTTGTAGGCTGTTTCCTTTTTATGTGGCAGTATAACTGACTAAAAAGCAATGTTTCACAAGCCAGTAATCTCTGTGACCACCTGGAGGGGAAGGGTGAAAGAGGAACAAAGAAAGGTGAAGTGATCAAGCTAAGCATCCTACAGTGATGAGGAGAAATAAACCAGAGTCATGTCCCACTTGACACTGTTCACTTCATAGTCTACCCCATGCTATCATTTGCTAGGTAACTATAAATCTACCATTATTGGGTAAATTAAACATACAGAATTTTTCTTTTTCCCTAAAAATACTTCACAAAGTTCTCCATATGGACTGAAGAACTAACAAAATTTCCACAGTACTGTTTTCATCTTATCTTTACTCTGAGCTTGGGGAGAGAAGGAGAAGATACTTTTAAAATCCCAAAGTGCATTATAAATAACTTCATAAATAAATAAATATTTTTGAAGCAAGTGTCTGCTGAATATAAAGAAGCTGCATGTCTCCTAAAAGATTAAGAGGCAATAGATATGAATGCATTAAAGAAAAAAAAAAAACCTTCTTCCTCATCCTAAAATAGAGTCAGATAAGGTAACTGATCCATTGCATAACATGGATTGCTTTTCAATTTTTCAGCAAAAGGAAGATAGGTAGAAGTCATGAGGAAGGCCTGAGGAAGGTCACCAGAACAGGCTGATTGAATTTGCGTAAGATAAAGAGCTACAAGGGTGAACAGTTCTAAGGAGTCATGGCTAAGGCACTTAGAAAGATCAAACATTTCCTGCAAAACAGTTTGATTCTTCCTATGTACTTTGCCCCACAAAACTATTTAAAAAAATTAATCAGCCACATTGTTAATGTAAAGGGAACCAGCTTGCAAATCAATAAAACAACAAAAATATATTGTGGAGTACAATTAAGTTATGGAATTCATTGTCTTTAAGAGGTCATACCAGCAAACATTGGATTTCTTTTCTTTAAGAGGGTGATTAATTTTATAGGTTTCCTAGTAACACTTTTACTGCAAAGGCAATACGAATAATTAAAAAGAACTTTTGAGGTCATCAAATGATTGCTTTTGAGGTATAGTGACCCATCAGTTTGGCAGGCCTGCTATGGACTGGTGGACTGGCTGCTTCCTATACTTTTCTGTCTTATTTCCTTAATAACCTCCTTCAAAGATCCTCTTCCAGAGCCTAATCTCTTTCTGAAACCATGAGAAATTTGGCTGTTGATTTCAATGGAATAATCTCACCCTCAGTGGATTAAAGTACTATCCCTTCAGCTAAGAAACAAGAACCAGTATTAGTCACTATTTTCTAAAAGGTCTTCAGTTATGAAAGGCAGTTGCAAACCAGTTATAGGAACAACAAAGCTGCAGTCTTTAGAAACTCATCCTACAAATTTAGAGGATGTATCCACAATGGGAAACCATTTCTGAAAAACCTTGCCAAGAAAACTGCAGGGACTTGTCCAAGCAGTCGCCATGAGTAAAAAACTGACTTGAAAGCACCCCCCAAAAAAAATCCACAATGTACCATCAATCAGGACATTTTTTCTTCTTTGTACTAATGTAGCACCCTGAGGGGACAAATATCCAGATATTACTCATCCAGAATTTTATAACCATTCTGTTATATCCCTTAATAAATGGGTAAAGTAGCTGAAGTTTTAAAGCAGAGGTAGACAACATGACATATTTATGTCCTATAAAGGAATATGATTCAGGTGTCAATGTTTTACAGGCTTTCCAATTTTAATCAAGGTTAAGTTTCTCCTCACTATACTATACTATTTTTTTCAGAAGACATGATGTTGAAGAGTGTTTTGCTTGTTTGTTAAACTTACAACTGGACTGACTGAAGATTTTTTCTTAGCTGATGTGGAGGACAAAATTAAATTTCCTGTACAGATGCTGGTTGAAGCTTGCTTCAGTACTGACAAAATAAAATCTCCCAGCAAAAGAGCTTTGGAGATCAGGGTGGGCTGTTTGGCACAGAAAGATCTCCCCTTCATCACAAAGCAACAGCTAGAGTCTTAAGACTCTGCCGTTGCTGTGACCTCCAGCTTCATCACCACTTGTCTAATGCGGTGTTTCTCGACCTTAGCAGCTTGAAGGTATGTGGACGTCAACTCCCAGAATTCCCCAGCCAGCTTTAAGCTTTGCCGGGTGGGGAATTCTGGGAGTTGAAGTCCACACATCTTCAAGTTGCCAAGGTTGAGAAACACTGGCTAATGATAGCATTGTCCTTCCCTCTCGTTTGATAGGGTACGAGTTTGTGAGACTGCACATTTATGGCTAATATTCTTGACATACCGATGAGAATGTGCAGAATTTTTTATGAAGCTCTAAGTGACCCTGATCCAATTAACCTGAATTTTATAAAGCCGGCAGCATTAGCAAAATACATACCAGATTATCAGCAGCCATTTTGTCCCAGCGCTGTTATGTAAGAACTTTTAGAGTAAATGTGAAATCTTACATTTGCAAAGGATGTGTTCTACTTTTAAAAAAACATCCTGAAACAGTGGCAGTCAACCTCTGTATTGCTGCCAAGAAAATTACATGAATACGTTCATGAAGGTGCCAGGAGTTGTGCTTGACTTGAATGAGACTTTTTATTATAGCAAGTCTCACTGAGGACTGGAAAGCATCTCTAGTTCTACTTGTTCTTTCTTATCCAAAAACTCCAAGACAGGAAAATAAATGCAGGTTGGGGGGGGGGGGTTTCCCATTTTCTGAACTAAAAGCTTATTTATTTCATATAACCATGACAGCGTGCTGCTGGAGACATCCGCTCCTCAGGACCTGCAACGTCAGAAGACTCCTTACCAGCTTCAGAAGCAGCGTCTGAGCTCCAAGAGGAAGCAGTGCCCAGCTTGACTTCTGAGAGAGGAATCTTCGCACCTGCTGCACTTGAGGAATTGGTGTCACCTGAGCCTGGCAGCCAGCACCTAGCATCTAGCCTTGAGAGCTCCCGTTTCTCTCAGCCACGCAACCGAGCCGAGGGTTCTCTGCACCACTGCCCGTCAGCAGCTTACCATAACCGATATTCACAACCCCCTGCAGAATTCGGGAATTGTCGCTCACCTTGCTCAGGATCTGCGTTTGTGGCACACACGGTGCCTCCAGCTGAGTCCAGCTGAGTTTTGAGTTCCCAGCATTGTTCCAAGTCTCCTGCCCAGCGAATCCAGCCTAGTCTGGGGCTTTCAGCCGAGTCAAGCAGCATTCCAAGTTCCAAGCCTTGTTCCCAGTCTTCTGCCCAGCAACTCCAGTCCAGTCTGGGCTTCCGGATGAGTCAAGCCAAATTCAGAGTTCCAAGCCTTGTTTTAGGTCTCCCATCCAGCGAATCGAGTCCAGCCCAGTGCCAAGTTCCACACCTTGTTCCAGTTTGTCTTCTGCAGAGATCCAGTCTAGTCCGGTGATTCCAGCCGAGTCCAGCCTGGTTCTGAGTTTGAATTTCATGCCAGAGATTCAGTGTATTCCTGTTTGTTGATCGTAACCTGGCCTCCAGATCCCTTGAGCCAGCTGTCAGGCATCGTGTTGTTCCAGATTGATTCCAGTTTGAGATCTGCCATCTCCAATACTCGTGTTTCAATTGATTCCAGCCTTCTTTCCAGGGAATATCTAGAGTGGCCTTGCCATATCGCTTAATCTTGATTATTCCAGTCTCTTTATTCTAAGGACTTATTGATTGTAAATAGTTCTTAATAAAGAGTTTTATTGAGAACTGGTTTGGTACATGGTCTGAACAGGACAGACATATTCTAATAAATATTACTGCTATAGACCTACAGATAGTTTTTGGCAAGCCCATCAGAAAGCCATCTCTGGTCCTCAAAAGGAAGCTTTCATTCTCTCTCTTTTTGTATTTTTCCAGTAGTAATTAAATTATGCAGGTGGAGAGAAATTACCTTTCAAATGCTCACAAGTAAATGAATACAAGTACTGTATATATAAATTATCCCTACATATAACACATCAGGAAGGATGAAGCTGTAATTCTTTTCCCTTATATTTTGAGTATAAAATGCATAGTGAAATTTATTTATTTATTTATAAATTTATTCACCGTCCATCTCCGCCTCATGGGGGACTCTGGGCAGTTTACAATAAAACGAAGTAAGATGAGTACCAGTAAGTGGTACTGATACCACTGATATAACCAAGTGCCAGGATAACACACCATTACACTCTTGAGAGAATGGTAATGTGCAATGTTTCTAAAAATACAAATTAGCAGGAAGGGTGGCTAAATAACACAAGAGGCCCTGAGTTGCATTTCTTGCTCCATTCTTCCCAGTAATGTTTAGGTAACACAATACGTGGCATGTCATCATCACATTGAATTCCTTTGCTTCCCTCTATCAGCTTTAATGATAGAAGACAGCAATGAAGAAATACAAGTGTATGATAACATCATACCATGAATTGTGTTCTCCAGGTCTGTACTTCATGTTACAAGATAGATAAAAGAGAAACAGCTCTATGGATGTTGTTACTATCTGATTCTACTTTTATACTGGATACTCCTAACTTGATGATTTTGAGCAAGGGAGAGGAGAGAATATCTTGAAGAATATTAACTTTGTAAGTCTGAAATAGAAGCCTTTAACTTGTAGTAGTATTAGCAAACCTAAAAAACACTGGAAGTTATAGCACCATGATATGTAATTTTGTTGAAATGAACGTTCAGTTTAAGTGCAAGGGACATTTCATATTTTGCATAATAGCAAACTCAGGTTAGCCACTAACTATTCATTCAAGAGGAAGATGAAGTGAATCCTGAATCACTGTAAGTGCACCTATACCATGAGAAAATCATTCTGACCATTGGTTATGCTTTACGTATGCCTTTTAAAAAATCTTAACTGCTTCTTAAAAATGCAGTATGTGAAAAGACCTCTTATATTCTGAATGAAATGAATCAGATTCCTTGCAGAAACTTTTTCAGACTTAGGATCTTGTAGCCCCAGTTCTGTATGATACCTAGATCCTTTTTTCTAACTTTTATGTAAGTCCCCAAAAGGTATAAAAGTAATATTGTTAGTGCAACAGTAGTTTATACGGGAGATAAAATTAACATTAGACTGCAGGCTAGCACTTGTTTTCTTAGATATTCTCCAGAATATGCTATTGTAGGCAGAATCATATCCTATCCCCCCCAACAGACTTTATATGGATCAGGTGACTCAATTATCTTTCTATCTATAAATGCATCTAGATGAGTTGTTGGGCTGTGATGAGGTTCACTAAAATGCATTTAGCCTGAATATTAGTTTGTTGTTCAAATTACTTTATCAGAAATCTATTATACACATTACCATTTTTATTTTCAGAGCAGCTAAGGTGATTTTTTTTTCCTCTTCCCAGCCAACATAGTTACAATCTACTTTTACAGAATAAATTGCTATAAATTAAGATAGCAGCAACATAAACAGAGAGGTAATAGATCTCTGTCTCTATAGTAGCAACTGACAAGTTTATGTAAACCCAACTTGTCATATTTATTTTTGAGTTTATTCTGATGCTGATGAGGCTCCATTAATTTTTTTTTCTCTCACTGTGTTTCCTCTTTTTATTCTAAAGCCTCCAGGACAGGAAATTTTTATGATGATAGATTCCTTTTGATGAACTTAGATGATAGCCCTGAAGCCCAGACTATACAGCATATTAGGTAGGCTTATTTATTTTAACAATAAAACTTTAATTATAAAATAACAAAATTTGATGGTACTCTTATTTATTTATATATCAACTTTATTCCCCACCCATCTCACTCAGAGAGTGACTTGCTAGATTGGTCAGCTCTCCCAGGTAAACCAGACAGGAAACACGATGAGATGAGCTAATTCCATTTTATTGTGTGGCTACATTAACAGAATCTAACAAGTCTGAAAGTAGAAACCTCCCAACCTCCCTATTTACCACCTGAGTAGTTAGGGCAGGTCCTTCCAAAGTTTCTTTCTCTGGCCGTTATTCTGTTGCGGGCTCCTTTCTCTTTTATCTGATTGTTCCCTAAGCGGCATCTCTTCCCCTCATCTTCCAAGGTCACCCTTACATTTCATCACACAGGCACATATGAAGCAGGGTAATAAACTGCAGCACATTATCAGCTACCATCTACTATTAGGCTTGTTCATTGCTTTGGATTTGATTGGGAATAGGTGCTCCAGAAAGTACAGGAGAATGAATGCAGTTCCTGTCTGCAATCCGTTAAAGCATTTACATCTGTTTCCAAATTAAAGAGATGCACAATCCTGGATACAAACATGGCTGCTTTAACGAGTGGCAGATAGGCTCTCTGTTCATACTCCCAGATATTTAAAAACATCTCTTTCCAATCTAAAGCCTTGTGCAGCCCTCATAATGAGCACAACCCTGCTAATGAAGTTTTTGATTTTAGTGCTGGCATTATTAAGTACAGTACTGATTAGCCAAGGGACTACTTGGAAGGCAGATGCACATTAACTCTGAGGGCCATATCTTGACATCTGATTATGTTCTGTTCTGGGGAACGTGAACAGCTGTAATCAGATAGTCCCAGGTTTAAGCATGATAATCAGCACAAGGAATAAGCAAGAGAGAAACCCAAGGTTGAGCAAGAACTGCAGCCAATGGTACTTTATCAAGTCAGGAGTCAGGCTTAAAGCAAGTTCAACAGATGGTTGGAAGTCATCGCCTGGGTGGTTCTCACTAGGTCTGGATTTCTGAGCACAGAATGACAAAATGGAAGGTTACAAACATCCTTTCAGCTATTTGTTCAGTGAGTTGTATGGCTGTTAATGCTTCAGACAGTCAAGTCCAGTCTAAGCTTAGCTGGCACATGATTAACCATAGCTGGTCCAAAGGAAAACAGACTTGCACGCTCAGACTTGTGCCATTCAGCTTCTTGGGCTTCTGCACAATAGCACAATTGCTCTATCTTGGAATTAGGTCTCACAACCCTGGCTTAGACTCAATGAAAGTGGATTAAAGAGATTCTGATTTCAGCTGTGTGAATCTCCAGATTTCCCAGCCATGATTCCTAGGTACTCAGCCTCAGAATTTCCCCTTTCTCCTCTGAATCCAAGCTATTTTTTAACTGTTAAAAAATAACCTTTCTCACCCAACCAGCCAGCCCTCTGTAACAATGCTTTTCCCAAGCAGCCATGAAATACATGGCTTAAAGCTTTAAACTTTAAAGAAAACTTTGTTTGTTGTTTATTCGTTTAGTCGCTTCCGACTCTTCGTGACTTCATGGACCAGCCCACGCCAGAGCTTCCTGTCGGTCGTCAACATCCCCAGCTCCCCCAGGGACGGGTCCGTCACCTCTAGAATATCATCCATCCATCTTGCCCTTGGTCGGCCCCTCTTCCTTTTGCCTTCCACTCTCCCTAGCATCAGCATCTTCTCCAGGGTGTCCTGTCTTCTCATTATGTGGCCAAAGTATTTCAGTTTTGCCTTTAATATCATTCCCTCAAGTGAGCAGTCTGGCTTGATTTCCTGGAGGATGGACTGGTTGGATCTTCTTGCAGTCCAAGGCACTCTCAGAATTTTCCTCCAACACCACAGTTCAAAAGCATCGATCTTCCTTCGCTCAGCCTTCCTTATGGTCCAGCTCTCGCAGCCATATGTTACTACAGGGAACACCATTGCTTTAACTATGCGGGCCTTTGTTGTCAGTGTGATGTCTCTGCTCTTAACTATTTTATCGAGATTTGTCATTGCTTTTCTTCCAAGTATTAAGCGTCTTCTGATTTCCTGACTGCAGTCAGCATCTGCAGTAATCTTTGCACCTAGAAATACAAAGTCTTTCACTGCTTCTACATTTTCTCCCTCTATTTGCCAGTTATCAATCAAGCTGGTTGCCATAATCTTGGTTTTTTTGAGGTTTAGCTGCAAACCAGCTTTTGCACTTTCTTCTTTCACCTTCATCATAAGGCTCCTCAGTTCCTCTTCACTTTCAGCCATCAAAGTGGTATCATCTGCATATCTGAGATTGTTAATGTTTCTTCCAGAGATTTTAACTCCAGCCTTGGATTCCTCAAGCCCAGCTTGTCGCATGATGTGTTCTGCATACAAGTTGAATAGGTAGGGTGAGAGTATACAGCCCTGCCGTACTCCTTTCCCAATCTTAAACCAGTCCGTTGTTCCGTGGTCTGTTCTTACTGTTGCTACTTGGTCGTTATACAGATTCTTCAGGAGGCATACAAGATGACTTGGTATCCCCATACCACTAAGAACTTGCCACAATTTGTTATGGTCCACACAGTCAAAGGCTTTAGAATAGTCAATAAAACAGAAATAGATGTTTTTCTGAAACTCCCTGGCTTTTTCCATTATCCAGCGGATATTGGCAATTTGGTCTCTAGTTCCTCTGCCTTTTCTAAACCCAGCTTGTACATCTGGCAATTCTCGCTCCATGAACTGTTGAAGTCTACCTTGCAGGATCTTGAGCATTACCTTACTGGCATGTGAAATGAGTGCCACTGTTCGATAGTTTGAACATTCTTTAGTGTTTCCCTTCTTTGGTATGGGGATATAAGTTGATTTTTTCCAGTCTGATGGCCATTCTTGTGTTTTCCAAATTTGCTGGCATACAGCATGCATTACCTTGACAGCATCATCTTGCAAGATTTTGAACAGTTCAGCTGGGATGCTGTCGTCTCCTGTTGCCTTGTTATTAGCAATGCTTCTTAAGGCCCACTCAACCTCACTCTTCAGGATGTCTGGCTCTAGCTCACCGACCACACCGTCAAAGCTATCCCCGATATTGTTATCCTTCCTATACAGGTCTTCTGTATATTCTTGCCACCTTTTCTTGATCTCTTCTTCTTCTGTTAGGTCCTTGCCATCTTTGTTTGCTGCCATCTGGGTTTTTGTAGCCCAGGTATGGTATGACGCACATACACATATACTATATATGTATGAAATGAAAAGAACAGTTAATATATCTGGGAAGTAGGCTTTAGTTAATGATATCCTGGATTATAATAAAATGATTAATCTGAAGGCACCACAAAGCACCTTATCTTATCTTATTCTCTGAGACAGATCAGATAACCCTCTGGTAGTCAGCATCATCATTAACTTTCTTTAAATCCTATCATAGAGATTTACAGCCTGGATAATAAAAAAGCTGAATATTTCCAAGAAATTGGCCAGAAGGGAACCAAATAAAGTCCAATGGTATCATTATATTAAATTATAGCCCAGATAAAGATTGCATACACCATTATTAGCATTCCACATCTCTTTGATGTAATTGCTCTAGTTTCCTAGTCAGAATCTGAAAAGTAACTTAAAGAAAACATTTGAAGGAGAAAAACCAATCTTACAGATATAGAGATTTTATGTTCAGATATATCTAACATGCACCATTCTGAAGCAGAGCTGGTTTATTTTACTGCAATCTTTCAAATTTAATGCAGTCTTTTAGCATTTAGAAGCCTGATCATGCTTTGCTGTGATTATGTTACAACAGCTATGGCGTACTGCCATTTGGTAATTTTAATCAGAATTTCAAGCTAAGAGACAGAAAATGGAAAGCTTAGTTAATAGCACCACCAAGGGGACATCTATAGAAGTAGAAATTAGTAGTTATGTGTACCCTTCAACAGTGAAAAGTTGCACAGGCACAGCATTTAACTGGTCTAGGGGTGGGGGGAACCAAAGTTTAGTGGGATTTGTAATATTTTCACTTATTTACAAATCTATATGTGGGTAAAGATACTTTTGCATGTCTGAATGCTGCTTCTTTGTCCCATTCTTTGTCTAAACTGAAGTCTGTCTTTTCATATAAACGTTGAAATGACAGGAGGCAGACTTTCAGGCTTGTCAAATTAACTGTGTGACTGTCTCCTAAGAACCCCCAACTAGCAGTAGCTCAGAATGAGCAAAATGATGCCAGAATTAAGGCACAGAGTTCCTCAGCATAAGATCAGCTAGGAATTTGGGGAATTCTCAATGCATCTTTGGCTTATAGGATGTGTGAACTTGTTTCTTGTACTAATGACACATTCCCAGCTGATTATTATTTTTCAGAGACCTTATTTAAGAGTGAGCTTTTTATCTGGTGTTTGTTAGACAACTAAGAATCAGAAATGCTTATCAATTGATTACATCCAGCTCAGGTATTTCTACCTTTTCCCCATCACTGACTTCAGTCACATCATTTTTAGCTGGGGCGCTGGGCCAAATACTCCTATATCAAGTATTTCCTAGCTATTTTGAACACTGTTGATTAAGAATAACTAGTTCATCTCCCTAAGTAAAAGAAGGTACTTGTTAACTACGCCAGTTGCTTTTAAAAGCTGCTCACAGTCATCCTCCATCCAGTCTTACATTATTAATTCTAAAGACAAACTTGCAAGAATGTTAAAATGGCAGCATCCCATCAGGAGATATGAGCAAGTAATTAGCAACATCATATTCATTAGCAGGCCCTGGGGAAATGACCTTACCTATTAGCTACCATCATTATCTTTATGTCATTAACATGTTTTATAATGTAACTTCTTTCGCTGTGTCCTTGTGCACTGTGAAATTTGAATCTTTCTAGACTGGAGTGGTATATAGATCCCACTGCATACATACATACATTGTAAAAAAACCTGCCCCATTAAGTAAGATTAAATCAGTTCTAGTTTCCTCACTCAGGCAAAAAGCAGACAATGGAGAACTGGAAATGAACTAGGCCATATTTACCTATATTCAGTTTGTAGAAGGGGTGCAAAAAATGTTCCAAGCTTAGAAGTACAATTTGAAATGTTCCCAGCTCAGAATAAACAGTCCCATGTTTCAGGGAAGATAATATATGATTTGCACACCCTAAAGTTTTAATAAATTCTTAATTGTTACTACCATACTTTAACTAGAAGGCACTGCTCTCACAAAAATACCAAATTTTCCACGTTGTTATGTACTTGTACTCATCTGCTCACCCCATCCCTTTTCAGGCTTAGAAGTTCTACTATTCATATATTTACTTGCTATAGCTAGCTATCTTGAAGCTGTAATAGTAAGGAAATTGTATCTCATAGATTAGGTTCTTCCCCACCCTGCTCCCAGCTGAGTAACAGCATCATCACTGGCAAACCAACAAGTGAATTTTCTATTAGCACTGAGATTTCATGTCAGAAAGGGTTTCAATTATTAAAAGTATATACATTTTGTATTCGGGGCAAAAATATGTCAAATGTAGCCCCACTGCTCTTCTAGATAAGTGAAAGAATCTGTAAGATTCTGAAAACACAAGTTTATTCAGCAGTTACTCTGTCCATTATTAGCATGTTTGTTTGTTTATATCGCATTCTTCCACAAAGCAGCTCAAAACAGCAGCTGTGGTCTGACCATACTTTAAAGCAACCTTCTGAGACAAATTAGGATTGATTGAATTAAGATCACTTAGTAAACTTTAAGGCTTAATAAGGATTTTATTTCTTCATTGGTCAAAGCCTGAACCAGTTAGTTAGTATCACATTGAACTAGATCTTTAAAAAAATGCTAACACAAGAATTCATTATTATAAAAGCTTTAAGGATTTTTCCAGTCATGAGTTTTAAAAATTTAGTAAATGCTATGTCATGGAAGCAAATACAAAGTGATACACATTCAAGCAAAGGAGCCAATTTTCATATACAGTATACACTAATAGGGCCTAAGCTAAAAATGATGACTAAGAAAGGGATCAGCGTTATGATGGATAGCTCAGTGAAAATGTCAAGCCTATTTGTAACTGCTCTATACAAGATTGATATTTGACTGCTATACATCAATGGTAAAAGGAGTGAAAACAGAACTGTAAATTTAGTCATAGCTTCAAAGGAGCTCAGTGATCACACCTAAAAGTATTGTCCATAGTTCTGTTTACTGTATCTCAAAAAGGATATTGTGGAGTTGGAAAAAGTTCTAAAAGGGTAATCAAAATTAGTCTGATAGAAAGGCTACATTGTGGTCTTTCTAACTTTGGAGATTGCCGAGAAGGGATATAATAGAGTTATATGTAATCATGCCTTTTCCCTCTCTCACAATATTAGTTCCTGATGAGGCACTCCTTTTCATAACACAATGAACCTGGCTACTATCAGATGCAGCAAGAGACTCCATTTAGAAACAAGAAAAACTTCATGTAACAGCAACATTTTATGAACAGAGGGTATGGGATATAAAATTATTTCTGTAGAACTCCATGTTTATTTCCTTTAAAGATAATTTACCTTTCCTTGATGGTCACCAACATCTTTCTATACAAATTGCCTTTTTTTTTTGTTTTAAAATCTAGCTGTCCATTAGCTCTTTCCTATACCTCTTTTCTCCAAATTTTCTTAGATTTCTATCCTACTTTCCTTATGAGATCATAAGGTGACATCTCAAGAGGGAGACTGTTAGCCTTGGAAGTTAATATAAGCTTCATTATGGCAGAGGCTTAAGTGTCTATTTACCTTGTAAAAATCGAAAATCCTTTGCCCCCAGGAAGTCCTGACCCACAGTTTGAGAATCCTTGCATCAAATTCAGTGGGTTAGAAATTGCATAATTTCTTCTACATTTATGTTGGGGGGAAATATAGTTTAAAATCTCACAGCCACCACCCCAAAATGATCAACTTAACTTTATAATTAAGTTTTCTCACTAGGCATAGGTATAGAATATGGTACTCTACCTCTCATTTTATCTGAGGAACAGATGCCACCTTATGACCCCAAGGCTTCCTAGGCCTTCGAAGATCTTGTCTTTTCTTTTAATTTAGCTCCTGACCATTCCGGTCTAATAGATGAAATATTATTGAAGGCAGTTTGGGCAATTGTCCTCCTAGCTACTTAATTATGTATACATGCAACCGACCTCACTGGGTGATTGCTTAGGGAGGAAATGGAGGAAAGGAACATTGTGTACACCACCTTGAGCTTCTGAACAAAAGGTTGATATAAATCTAACAAATAAATAGATTCTAAGGTAGTATTCCATCAGAGAAGTAGATAGCAAGGGTCCCTGTCATTTGTGTTCCTGCATGCATAGGCAGTTTCTTCTGTGACTGCCTGTCCTGATCAGACTATGAGGCAGCTAGGCAGATTTAATTTCAAAATATACTCTTTATTAAATAACTATTTACAATAAATAAGTCCTTAGAATCAAGAAGTAAACTGCTTTCGATCAAGACCAACTGGGCAACAAGGAAACTAGCAAGGTTGCAAAGGGAGATGATAGCAAAACGGTGGAGCAGGATTCTCTGACAGAGGCTGGGAGGCTAAGAGAAGCTAGGGCACTTGGCACTACTGGAACTGGGATCGAATGACCACGAGCTGGAACACCACTTGAACTAAGCTGGCACCAGAACACTGGGCGGGGCTGAATGGAGCCCTCTGGACAATTCTTGGTTCTAACAACAGGACTGGACTCGGTGACTCAGGCTGGACTAGAGACTCAGGACTGGAGACTCGGAACAAGGCTGAGAACTCGAAGCAAGACTAGACTCAGCTGGAGGCACTGGGCTGGGCTGAATACTCTGGCTAGAGACTTGGGAGCAAGGCTGAGAACTTGAAGCAAAACTGGACTCGGCTGGAGGCACTGGACTGGGTTGGACACTCTGGACTACAGACTTGAAGCAAGGCTGAGGACTCAGAGCAAGGCTGGACTCGGCTGAAGATTCCTGGCAAGGCTGGAAGCTAGACACAAGACAAGGCTAGACTGGAAGTTTTGGACTAGGCAAGGGACTCGAGACACAACAGGACTGGATCACAGGGTCTAGATAAGGTTGCAAACCTAGTTCACAACAAGATAGGTGTGAAACTCCAGAACAATGTCATGCAACTGGGCACGGCAAGACTGGGCTGAAGTTCCAAGGCAAGGCTGGAGATCGAAGGCACTATGAAGCTGTACTGGAGACCTTGGACAAGGCTGGGAGCTACAAGCGTGGCAAGGCTGAACTGAAGACTCGAGGCAAGGCTGCAGACTTGAAGCACGACGAGACTGGACTGGAGACTCTGGATACAGCTGGAAACTCAAAACAAGACCGGAAGCACGCCTGCAACACAAGATGCACAAGATGAACGCAGAAGACCAAAGCTGGATGCAAGACTGAGGTTGCCGGGTCTGGTGAGGAGAAGATCCTCGATGACAGCAAAAGCAGGATTCAAGTCCTCTCTGATGGAGAATGCTGGCACTGATTTCTCTCCAGTAACAGATTCTGTTTCCGACGTGGGTAAGGACTCTTCTGCGGGAGCTGTGAGCTCAAAGGATGGCTGTCTCCAGCAGCTTGCTCTTCGCGCATCTGCCTTTTATGGCGATCCTTTGCACGCCTATTCCCTTCTGCAGCCAAGAGAAGGCTGCCTTCTCTTTCATGTGCTTTTCTGCCCATCCTTGGTGCGCGCTGATTGGAGGATTCAAATCCTCCTCTGAAGACTGGCCAATGAGTGTCTGTGACTCTTCCTGTGCTGCTGACTCATCTCTGGGTTATGCTTTCCCGGTTTCAGCCCAGTAAGGTTCTATTCCCTCACCCCCCCACCCCAACTCAGAAAATTCATTTTCTGAGTTAAAGGCTGGCTGGAATCTCACACTGCCATCTCATTTGACCATAAATATCCAACTTAACTATACAGGATTATGAAGTAACTAATATATGGAGGTGTTTCTTTTCTTCCTTCTTGTATCATGGATCTTCAGTTCTAAGCTGGGGGTACACAATATGCAGCTTTCCAGAACCTGGGATTTTTCTGGTTAATCAAGTTACTATGTGATCAAGATTTTAATGTGATCAAGATTGGCAAATCCCATCTTAAGACATTATTTTAACCCCATCTTCTCCCAGAGCCCTGCAGATCTATTAGGACTATAACTCCCAAAATGTCTAGCCATGTAAGAGCTAGAAAGTATGAGGAACATCCCAACAGATCTGAAGAATACAAGGCAAGGAAAAGCAGTTTTAAACTGCAAACCTTAAAACAGTTTGACAGGGAAATGTGTATATAAAAGCAGGACAACAAAATCAGTATGAAGGAAGAAAGGCAAGGAACTGGCTATGAAGCTAATGCAGTCTATGAGGCTGTTCATGTTCCTCTATGGACAAATAAAAGCTACTGGAAATAGACTGTTTTCAATTAGTGGTTAAAACTGTGATGGAAGACATGCCTCTAAATCATGTAGATCTCTAAGTAGTAATAGATTTTTTCTTTTTCTTCTGGTATGCTGTATTTTTTCATGTAGGAATAAATAATAAATCAAAATAGGGAAACATGATAATTTTATACTGGTAAGATAAAGTAGCAGATGCTGTTGTCTTACCATGAGAAGTAATGCAGCTACCCATAATGGAATAAAACATGTTTTTCTTTCTTCATCTTCCTCCTCAGCTTTTCTGTTCCTATGTTCAATCACCTTCCTGAACCTAATTTATCTCTAATTTTCACTATGAATATTGCTGAATTTCATGTGAACAATGCTTTCAAATTTATTTACATTTATTACTGCAATAAATGCATGCCAACAGCTGTTCATTCTGCTAATTTTACCAAAGCAATTTATGAGGGTGGTTAAGCATTGATCATTTGCAAATCTATTAGTCATCATAATCTTTTCTTTGAGTTTCTTCAAGTAGAAACAATTAAGGAACAAAAAATAACTCAGAAGCAAGCTAGAAACAACTAAAATAGGCTCAGTAGGAGATTCCAAAGAAAATAGAAGTACAATTATTGTGGACTGAATAAGAAAAGAATGCATATTTTGCCATTAGAATAATTATAGTTCTTATGGTAGAGCATGAATGGAAAATGTTTTATAGTAGTACGTCTCATTGAAATTAAATGGAATTTATTTTACAAAAATAAAGCCAGGCTTTATAAAATAAGGGCTTTATTTTTGTAAAATAATGACACAGTGTAATATGTCATGTGTTGTCATCTGAGGTTGCATTTACCTAATTTTAAGACCTGCTAAGGCCCAGATGATTTTTATTATGTCCTGATACATAAAACCATAGAACTCAAAGAGGGTGTACTTTTTCACACAACTGTACATGTCATTTCACAAAGAATGGATGTAAAAGGCCTCTATTTCATGTGCTTTCAATTTTTTAAAAAGGCAAAAAAAAATTGGAGGGGGAAATGAAGGCAGAACTAAACAGAAGAATGTACAATGTCAGCTAAGTGTTTGTCTTAGTTACAACAGAACAGCCTTTTGCAATTTAGCATTTACCAGGTGTTTGGGGTCTGAGAATTGCAATTCCACAACAACTGGATGATGCCAGACTAGAATAGGGTGCAATTGTTCCAAAGGCTTCATGGAAATAAATAATATAGAGCCCATACAGTAATTTGGCTTTCAGTAAACAGCTCTCAGAGAGAATTCATCATGTGAGTTCTGTATGCTCTGGACAGGCATACAGCAGCTTAAAGCAGAAGCAGTGAGTGGAATTTTAAAGTACAAAACTATCAAGGAACCCAGGCATTTTAAGCATGAAATGTCTTTTTAACCATATATGAAATGCAACATAGTTCCACTTCTAAATCATTAAGTAAAATAACTGACCTTCAAAGGAACCACATTTGTTTCCCATGAAATAGGAGACAAACACTAATCTTCCATCCTCATTTTCTAATCATACTTCTATTTTTGTTTTGACATCCTGATTATTAATAGACTATTAAAAAAAAAACCTTCAGCTTCTGATGCTAAAATTGCCTCCAGTGCTTTGAGCTTCTGGAGTTTGCACACAGTTCAGAAGCAGTACTGGATTTGCTTATGTAATCAAAGTACAAACTGGGCTTTAAAAAACCAAACTCCACCAATAATTGAAAGCTCATGACAGAAATATATATAGAACAGTGAATTAATTAACAGCACTTAGTAACATCCTCACAGCAATGTAACATAAGCCAAATGATGTAGTTAAAACCTGACTGAATTTTATGTTCCAATTAAACATTCTCTGAAATAAATTTGAAGTATCTTCTAATAAAGTGTACAACCAAATTTTATTATACGTGCATACAGTTAGACTACTATATGCTTCGTAAGCTTTAGGAAGTTGCACTCTATGCATCCTCTTGTGCCCTGTTGATCTTGAGCTTTAAAGTACAGTTAAGTTCAGATTTTGCTGATTTGTAGGGCCTGGTGCAATAGTGTTTATTTATTTATTTATTTATTTATTATTGTTGTAGTTCATATATTGATTTATATCCTGTCTTTTGTCAAGGAACTCAAGGTGGCATAGATAGTGCCCTTTCCTCCTGTTTTCCTGTACAGCTCTGTGTGGTAGGTTGGGCTGAGAGAGAATGAGTGGATCAAAGTCACCCAATGAGCTTCACTGACTGAGGGGAGAATACTGCTGGTGTTAGCAGCAGCACTTTTTAGCCCAGCAATGAACAACATACTACTTCAAATGGTCTTGTGCCTGGGAGGCAGACAAGCTGACAAAAAAGCTATTGGTTGAATTTATTTAATGGGTAGACTGGTAAACCAGACTGCATGCCACCTGCTACCCAACCTATAGAAAAACTGGCTAACAGGATGACTAAAAATTGCCAACAATGGAAGCATCATTTCCCAGGGGACTTTTTATAATGATTTCCAAACAATTGTAAAATAATTCCCTTAGCCAAACTTTCTGAGTCAGCATGGACTGCTACCCCACCTACTCTTATGACTCTTGAGTCAAAGGCAATGAAGACATTTCAAATTTTTAATAAAACATGTCTCCCATTACTTGTACACCCACAAAGTAGTCCTCCTCTAACCGTAAGACAGGGACTTCCTGAATCATTTGAAGAACTCTGTTTATTTCTCTATCAAATTCATATAGCCGTCCATCTCAAGAAATTACTCTGGGTGGTATACAGGTTGAGGGATCATCTCATCCCCATTACATCGACCTGTCCCACCTGGTCAGGCAGAGTAGGCATGTTATGGACCCTGTCCATAAAATAATGTTGTTTGGCAGGGCCCAGGAAGAGAGGCTTCTCTGCTGTTGCCCGCACCTGGAACCTTCTCCCCCCAGAGGTGAAGCAAGCCCCCACTCTCTTGGCCTTCCGGAAATGGGTGAAGATCTGGCTCTGCCAGCTCACATGGGGTGTGAAGAGGAGCAACCAATTCTGGGGGTGGTTAGCACCCTGAAGATGCTCTCATAAATTAAGATCTTTTAACACCTCTGTCTTAGATTGTATTTTTATCTAAGAATATTGTTTTTATTGTATTTTAATGATTATTTGTTTTTATTCTAAACTGCCCAGAGTCGCTTTCTGAGTGAGATGGGCGGTGACCAAATTTGAAATATAAATAAAAAATACAACAATCAGGTAAAACTATACACACACACACACGCAAAGCATTATAAATATAAAACAATCATTATTAAAATTAAAAATATACCAACAAGGCTCAGGCAGAGTAAATATTAACTACAATAGGGGAGCCACCTGAGAATATCACCAGTTAACCCCCTGGGACCCCCAGGCCTGACCACATAGATCTCCAGAAGGATCTCCAGAACATTAACAGGGATGGAGCAAACTTGACTTTGGGGGGTGAGGGGGGGGGGAAGTTCTGTAAGGTGGGCACCACAGCAGAGAAGGCCCATCTCTCCTGGGACCTGCCAAGTGTTAAGTCCCTAGCAGATGGTACCTGCAGCATGTCTTTTCTCTCAGATGCACTTGTGCCTCTTTTTAACAGAGTTATTTCACCTTGCAATTTTTACCAATTTCAACAGCTTGAGGAAAGGCAGTTTACACCAGGTCGATGATCAGGCTAAGAAAGGCCCCTAAGCGAACTAATCCTAAAACCACCCTTGGACCTAATTGGTAGGAGAGCATTTTAAGAAAGCTCGAACAGTCTTAAGTTTCCTTTGTGAAACATATGACTATCATTCGAAATGTTTGTGGTTCAACAGTACTAGAAGCAGCCGAAAAGGGCGGCACGGAACGAGATGCACGAACTAGCAGCGTTTCTGCAACCGCCTCCCCACGTTCGGGAGCCACGCGGGGCTGACCCGACACTCCGCTCCGCGCCGTCCAATCCAGACTTTAGCAACGTGGGAGAATGTAAGAAGGCGCTCCCTTAGCTTCGGCATCCGCGCCTGAAGCCGAACCGTTCCCACTTCCATTGCCAGCGGGGAAAAGCATTCAGCTTCCCGCCCACCCTTAGCCTCGATTCCCGCAGCCCCACAAGGAAGAACCACCCGACCTCTCCAACAAGCCGCAACGTTCCAACTGCCGTATCACCTCCCCGTGAAATCTCGCGCGATGTCTAGGGTGCCGCCCCTCGCGGGATCTCGCCCCTCTCCGCCTTCTCGCGAACTCTCTGGCCATCTCCAGAGACTCTCTGCACCCGCTGGGGCGGCCACCGAGAGGCTGCAGAACCCCGGCGGCGCCTTTGCGGGCCGACGCCGGCCTCCCTGTTCCCGACGGCCCTTGCCGCGGTTGGAGGGGGAGAACGCTTCCTACCGGATTATTACCACTCATGCCTGGTTGTTGTGTGAGGACTGATCTCTGACTGTAAGCACACCCGGGAGAAGAGAGACGCGTGTGTTGGCTCATATGCGAGAGCAGGGCTGTTGGGCCACCTCCGCTCCGTTAGCAAGCTTGGCGTGAAGGCCAGTGGCGCAGAATACGCAACGGGCTGCAGGAGAGACTTGTGGGAAGCTTTATGTCTAGGTGGTGGCATTCGCCCGATGGAGGATTATTCTGTTCTTCGGGATTTGTTGTCTAAGGCGTTGTAGCTCTTGTAATGAATAAGGTCGCTGACAGTTGGGCTTTGTTAGTATTTCCCAATTACAAGAAGTTACTTGGGAACGAGGGGAAGTTTCTCTGACGGGGGTGGGGGTGTGCATCGGTTGTAATTTAGCTTGTTTTGGCTGCTGTTTGTAACTGCATAGCACTGGAGACTGAAATTGCTGTTCATACCGAAAAACCAAATGAAATAAAAATAACATTAATACTGGAGCTGAATTTTTTACCTTATTGTGACACTCAAAAACAACAATTAAAAAAAAACCCTGCAACTGTGCTCTGGAAGAAACTGTATGTCTGCCATGCAGCTGTCATTCTGAGAGGACAGAATGAAGGCTTCAGCAGCAGAAGTAACCGCTGTCCCTGTCACCCGAACTGTCATTCTTGAGCCAGGAACTCCTGAATGACTGAGGTCACAAGAAGCTGGAAATGTGGCAAAGGCCCAGGGGAAGGACTGCTTCTTTCAGTCTTCTCTCTCTTTTCCTATCTTTTCTTTCTTTTCCTCTTCCTTGTGGGGACTGTAGGAATAATACATGCTCCCACCCACCTCACTGGCTAGTATTCCTCCAGTATGATATCATTGTATCTCACACAACACTGATTGTTGAAGGCTGGATTTTTAGTTGCTTCAATCCATTTTATTTTAGAATTAATAATTTTAAATTTTATTTATTCATTCATACCATTTACGTCTGGACACAATCAAAAACTACTCTCGTGATTAAATATTTCACAATCCTATCTCATACTCTCATTCTATATACCCATTACTTAAAAGACATGGAATTTAATACAGCTCTGTTTGACAGGCCTTGTAACAGTATAACGCCATTTGATCACTGTCCTTTTTCAAGAAAATCTGGAATATAGCGTTCAGCTACTTGAAGTAGAATATTAGCTACTGTCTTAAAAATAATTCCTTCTCTGCCTATTAATAAGCACATCAGATAAATGAACAGCTTGTTGAATTTAGTTCCTTTCTCCGTGCTTTGATCTCTTCAAAGGATAAAAATAGTAAGCTGTAAATAGCATCTCTTCATCCTTCTACTTTTCATTTCATTCTTTAAAATCTTCATTCATTCCCTTTCTGCATTATGGTTCCACTTTATGGGAGGGTTATTCTCATTCTGTTTCTTAGACCTTGTCCTGTCGATGGGAACGGGGGAAGGACCCCAGACATGGCAACACATTCCCAGATCCCTGTAGGACAGCCATGGCTTATGATGACTCCAAGAAAAAAGAACGTAGGATTGTTTCACAATCTGAGAGGTGTTACAAAGAATATACTAGCCCAGCACATGTCTAGGAAAAAAAGTCAGTGTCCTGCATGGATTGGGTTTCTGCAGCATTTCAGATCCTCCTCATTCTCAAATTTGAGAGAATCAGGACTGGAACAAGAATCTCACAAAGGACAGTGTAGAATGTTGACAGTGTAGCACTTCCTAATCCTGTCAGCTCCACGGAATAATAATTCAGTTTAGGGACTGGATACATGCCTTCCATACAGCAGAATACTGAAATCTAGGCCCTTGTTGGTATGAGCAGCCTTTTCAGTTCTTACTACTGTAGGAAAGGAACTGAGTAAGAATAAAACTTCACCCTTTCAAATGGCAACATATAGCTTAGAACTCACTGTTGTTTAAGTGTATGGGTGTCTGCCAGTCTTGTCTGATTTCTGTTCTGCATCATCTTTTATTTGGGGCCATAATGTGGTATCTTATAATGAATGCTTCCCTCCATCTTAATTATGTTTCCTCTCTTAGACAGTGACCAAATAGATGATATGGAACTAGCAGCTGGCAGAACCCAGAGAGAGAAGAAATGTTCCTATAAGGATCTACTTCAGGAAGAGGAGGAGATAGCTGCTCAGGTCAGGAAGGATACAAAAAATAGAGTGAAGGTGAGAGAGCTAAGAGGAGAAAAAATTCAATTCTGATTTTGTTAAAATGGTAGCAACTGAATTAAGAATGCATTGGCAATCTGTTTATTGTTCAGGGTTCTCATATTATAATTAGAAATACAAATTCCAGTATCTAAAAGAAGTTTAACTGTGAATGTTTAGGGACAGCATAAATGAAATTATTATTATCATTAAGACTATTATTACTATCATTATTTCACTTTATGTCCCATTTTTCTGCCCATAGGGGACTCCTTTCTGAAAAGTGGCAAGAATGGGGGCCAAGTGCAGCTCTTGAGGGAGTTTCCATAGCTTGAGAGCAGCACAAGAGAAGGCCCTCTGCTGTGGCCCAACAAACAGATCTTGGAAAGTGAAGGCATCTTCAAGAGAGTTTCTCCTGCATTTCTTAGCATCCAGACTTATCAAGATAGGTTTAGGGCTTTGAATGTTAAAACAAACATGTAAAACTGTTTCAGAGAGTAAGTGGCAATCAGTGCTGAACTTTTAGCACAAATGTAATACACACCCAATATCATGCACTGCTGCATTTTTCACTAATTGAAGCTTCCAGACACAAGAATTCAAGAATACAGTAGCTTCATGTACAGTAGAGTACATTGCTGTAATCAGTTTTGGATGTAGCCCAGACCTGTGTAAGTGTTATCAGACCCAACTAGATGTACCTTTCACCACTTGGAATGTTAAAAATAGCTAAGAAGCACTCCCAGCTACTGCAAACCAATTCTTTCAGGCAGAGTTTAACTATCCAGAATAGGGTGAACCCAATCCTGAACCAGGTTTCCTATTGCCCAACAGCACTTCTGACATGTTTGGATTTAATTTCAGCCTTTTTACCTTTGGCCGTTGTTGAAGTCAGGCAAATGTCAGAGAACTTAAAGGAGCTAGCTGTTATTATTATGTAAAATAGAGCAAATAAAAATAAAAAATAGTCTTGCTGAATTAGTCCATTTAGTCAAGCATGCTGTTTCTACTTCTGATTAGTGAGATTCTCTGGAAACTTAACAAGCAGATCATAATTTCTGTTCTCTGTCTCTAATACTCAGATATACTGTTTTAAACATAAGAGATTTAATGTAGTTAGCATATGTTGCAGGTATGGATTTGTTTTATCTTTTAAAACCATCTCAGCTAAAACTGTATTTAAGCACTAGCCTGGTAGCTATTTTTAAACAAAAAATACATGAAAATTAGTCCTAGAATTCCATGTAAGGGAATGAGCAGCCTAGTATGGTATATGAAAACCAAATAGGCTAATAGTGGAAGGATGGTTCCCTCTTCACCAATCACAGAAATGCAACTCTTTATCCTCTGTTAGCCCCCAGTGGGCTATTAAAATGTATGGGGGGAGGGAGTGGCTTCTTGGAAAGACTACTATGCACAGTTTTTCCTTAAAAAAATTATTTATTCAGTTTTCTCTTGATGGATAATTTTCCAAATCAGAATGGTTCTAGTCTACGTTCATTTTGTAACCACAAAATTTCATGGGATGAAGAACAGATATGCTAAGCATATACAGCTTCCAGTATTATCTATATCAGAATCAAGATCTCTGTCTCCCTTTCATACGCATATCTAATTTTGTTACTTAAATGAAAGCTGTTTTCTTTGCAGGAGAGCAAAGAATTATTTCTCATGATTCTTCTTGCTGGGGACAGAGTCAGATAAGAAGAGGAAACATTCCTCTAATAAACATTGTTACAGAGGTAAGGCTGGCAATATAACTAGGGATGTGATGAAGGAAAACATTTGCACCTTTAAGGATCTAATGATACTTTTTAAAATATTAAAAATGTATGTTTATATTTTGTTGAAGACAACGGATAGGGCCATTTTCTTCTACACATGTCATCTAAAACCTGGTAGAAAACTAACAGATGAAAATAAATTTAAAAGAATTAGCCTCACATCTCTCTGCAGTTATCAAAATAATTATAAAATTGTGATGGCAGTAATTTGGCTTTAATTAGAAATATAGATACCGCCAAGAGATTACCTAGGCAACAGAAGAAAATTGCAGTTGCAATGCATTGAAGAATTAAAGAGGGGAAACAGTGTTCCGGATAACAGAAATTAAACTGTTCGGAAGAACATAGAAAATTTGTGGAAGACATTAAAAAAATAACAAGAAATAATACCATCAAGAGAAAAATGTATATAATGCCTAGTATCTAACCCAGAGCTTCCCAAACTTTCTCAGTTCACAACGCCCTTAGTGTCTCAGTAATTTTTCCACTTCTTCCTATGCCAAAAGAAATACCTAAGAGTTCTGTTTATTACAGTTAGGCCCAAACAATAACAACCACTAAGTATTTACACAACTTCGTAACCATTTGAAAAAATAAACATAAAAGAAAAAATATTTTCATTTCATTCTTAAATAACCATGCTTACTTACTAATAGGATGTGTTCACCTCTTGGCACTGTACAGTTTCTTAAACCTTGAATCAGATTGGCCACTACTACCCTCATTTCCTTTTCCACATTGATTTTTGCATGGCACTTGCTTTTTATGACAGCAACCGCCAAAAACCCAGCAAATGGGTATCATAAAAAGCCCAACAAATGGGCATCGCAAAAATGTAAAAAAAATCCCATGGCATCGCTGTGAGTTTGCTGCATTGCCCTGTTTGGGAACCACAGATATAACCTGAATCTATTCCCATTTAGTTTCAACCCATTGGTTCTAGTTTCGTTTCTGTCTGGGGCAAGAGAGGCCAAGTCCACTTCATCCTCTATATGATAACCCTTTTGATATCTGAATATTGCTATCCTGTCCCCCCTCATTCTCTTCTGCAGTCTAAATACGCCCAGCTCCATCAACCGTTCTCACAGGACTTGGATTTCAGTCTTCCCCCACCATATTGGCAGCCATCCTCTGAATTCATTGCAGTTTGATGATGTTCCAGTGGTGCCTGAGCTTGATACAGTACTCTAAGTGGGACCTGATCAAGACAGATTGTGGGATAATTATTTCTCATGATCTGAACTCTGTACTTCTCTTAATAGATCCCCAAAAGCATTTGCCTCTTTAGCAGCTGCATAACACTGTTGGCTTGTGTTCAGCTTGCGATCTACTAGAAATCCAGATCTTTTTCATATAGCTCCCTCAGCCTAAACTATTATCTCTCTCTTTTCTAAAATATTAGGTACTCTATGCTGTTTGTCATCTGTAAATTTGATAATCATCCCCTCAACACCTCCATCCAAGTCATAGTAAAAATGTTGAATAGCTTAAGGCCCAGAACAGAGTCTTGTATCACTCCACTTGATATTACTCTCCAATCTGATGTGGAGCAATTTATGAGAATTCTGAATGAGGTGATTGAGTCAATTATGAATTCATCTAACATTTTTATGATCATTTTATTAATGAGGGTATCACAAGAGACCATTGAATGTTTTGATGAGATCAAGGTATACTATGTCCACAGCATTCCCCCAATCTGTTAAACAAGTAGGCAGAACATAAAGTTAATCTGATACGATTTTTTTTTGTGTGATAAGCCCCTGACTCATTAATTATTTCATTCCTATCCAAGTACTCCCAAACATGCTGCCTGAGGATCTTGCCTAATATAGATACCAAGCTGATAGGACTGTAATTTCCCAGGTCCTCCTTCCCTTTTTTTGAAGATGGATATACCATTTGATCTCCTCCAGTCTTCTGGAACTGTGCCAATTCCCCAGAAATAAAAATTACAGTTAATAGTTCTTCAGTTACTTCTGGTCTTGGAGACCTGAATTAACTAAGTGTTCTTTTAATCTTTCCTTGTCTGTCCTGAGCAGCATCTCCCTCCTTCCTTCTAATAGTGACACAACAATGGTCAGCTAGGGCTTCACTTTCTTTCTGTGAGAAGATCTTCAAAACGTTCTGTACCTTCACTAAATTTGCAGGATTTCCCAAGCTTCCCAAACACTCTTCTTCAGGATTTCAAGCTACTGGATCTGGCCCACTGTACATCTGAATTCATCAAAATCTGCTCTTCTGGTCACTTCCTCATATATTTTGGTCATTTTCCCTTCCTTCAGCCAGTTCTTGCTATTGATAAAGATTAGGTCCATGATAGAAAACCCCTTTGCTCTCTGTTCCATGTCCTGACAAATGAAGTACTTAACAAGAGAGGAAGTTGTGAGCTCTCTGACTCTTGGCAAAGTTTAGATTTCCAGCTCATGTCAGGATTGTTTGTTTGTTTGTTCTTCAAATTTCATCACCACCCATCTCACTCAAAGAGTGAGTCTGAGCAGTTTAAAATCACCCATTGTTGCTATCACATGCCTCTTTGAAAGTTTAGACATCTGACCACAAGTCTCATCCATATCTTTTGCCTATCCAGGCAATCTATAATAATATTAGTTTTGTTATGAATTTCTGTGAATTTCCTTTATGCACAGTGCAATACCCCTCCTTTTCTGCTGAGTCTCTTCCTTTTGAATAAGACACAACCATCCAGGGCTGTGTTTCCATTATGTATGTCACTAAGTTTCAGTGGTGCCTATGACATACTTGTCATCTTGTGTTAGAGTTTCAGGTAGTATTTATCCCTACATGAATCACTAAAATGGGATAATTATTGGTGAATGTGAAATGTCTTGGCAACCTGTCCATCACATCCTGGGTACAGGCATCTGGAAGACAAGTCACCTTCCACATACTATATCGGACCTCTGCACTGCTACCTTGGTTTCTGTCAACAAAGCATCACCAACTGCCACAGCACTCTTTTTCCTTAAAGTGGTTGTTTGGTTTCTTTGACCCATTGGGTCCTGAATGACTGCCTCCTTATTCTGAGAAGCCAGGGTTGGCCCAGTTTACTCAGGTGGAAATGAATTGTCTTCTAGAGCAAAAATGTAATACCAGTTGCCAAACTCCATTAGCACTGAGTATCTCCCGATTCTCTAGCTTTTCTGGGTCAGATTTTTCAATTTGTCTTCCCTTTCTCTGGTATTCGCTTCTTTCTGTGCCTCTCCCGAGGAATTTTATCTATCCTGTCGAGGAACTTCTCACATTTCCAAGTGTGTTAAAACCATGCTCTAGTGTCACACACATAATTAACTGCAATCAGCAATGCAATCAGTAATTCAATGGACAATCAATAGAAGTCAGGAAACAGCAGTAATCATTCAGCAGTGTCCACCTCCTTGGCCCTCCCACTCTCTTTTTCCTCAAATGGCTTCTATAAATAACTAAATTAGCTTCTAGTCTCACTGATTAATACTGCATTACTTTTATTCACAAGAGCCACTTTGGTGTAATGGTTAAGGCACCAGGCTAGAAACCAGAAGAGGGTGAGTTCTAGTCGCGCCTGAGGCACAAAGCCAGCTGGGACAGTCACTTTCTCTCAGCCCTAGGAAGAGGGCAATGGCAAACCACTTTTGAAAAACCTGTCAAGAAAACTGCAAGGACTTGTCCAGGCAGTCTCCAAGAATCAGACATGACTGAACGGATTAAAAAAAAAACTTTTATTCATAGTGTATGATGTCTGCCTTTGAAAGTAGTCATGTGGATCAAAATATTGCTACTAGAGTAATATTTTGCATTGGACATCATGAGTCTATTATAGCAGCAGTCCATCATGTTCACCAGGTACCATTTCATTTCTGAGTCTAAATCAAAGTATTGCTTTTAATCTCTAAAAACCTTCATAGTCTGAGATCTTGCTTTTGAAGAGCCTTTTCCCCCTCATGTCTTAATCAGAAAGGCAAAAACAGCTGAACATTCTCTTGGGAGGTCAAGGGTGTCCACTGAGGAAGGGGTGTCAAAAAGGTCAAGATGGCAGGTGTGATTGTGCAGTTGAAGTCCTGCCCTTTTTTAATGTATGCAAAGTGCATGTAAAAAGGGGCAGGGCTTTACTCATATTACCCATCTTGCCTTTTTTTTTTAACCTCCCCGTTTCTGTGGAGGGTATTTAGTTGTGGAATTCCCTGTCTCAAAAAGCCTGCCTGGTACCTGTTTAATGTATTTCTGGCCTTAGACAAAATCTTCTTAATTGTCTTAGGCTATCTATCTATCTATCTATCTATCTATCTATCTATCTATCTATCTATCGGTTTCTTGCTACTCCAAACCTGTGTTTTATTCCTTTGTCTTCTGATTTCTTCCTGTAAATATATTTTTCTGTTTCCTACTTAATATGATCGTTAATATTTGTAATACTGTTGTATTTTGCAATTTTCTTTTAATTCTTGCAAATCCAGGAATGTGAGGTATAAGATGTTGAACAAATTGCTGTATTGTGTAATTTATGCAATTCCCTAAAAGAGAATATAAGACTAAGCAACCAAGAGCCTTAGGACCAAATCCTTTGTAAGGACCATGACTGAAGTTTTTTAGCTGGGTCGGTTAGTTTAAGAACCTGAAGTTAGGACAGTGTGCAAATGAAGATACAGTTGGTTTTGATGTGCTATGCATTTATTTATTTTTACCTATTTTCTCTGTACTCCTCTAGACTTTTGTCCTTTTGAGCTTTCCCTGCCTTTGGAATCATCATCAAAGAATAGGAAAAAAATAATTTTGAGTCCACTGTCTGCTGACACTGCCATGGATTTGCTTAAAGCCATCAGCACACCTTTAGCCCCAGGCTCTAAATCAGCTAAAAGGACATTGGAAAAATCATCTCATTCTTCATTCAGTGCTCCTGGTTATTCAGAGGGTAAGAAGGAACATCACAAGAAGAAGCTGAGTGGAAGCAGTGATCCACCCTTGGATGATGGTACTTTCCACAAACCCAAAAAAATAAAAACCCCATATGTAAACACTGAAATGCTGACCTTACGTGAGCCTGACGGCTTAAAAATGAAGCTAATCCTCTCACCAAAAGAGAAGGGGGGAAGCATAACAGAAGATCCCTTTCCACATTCTGGAGCTACAAAAAAGGGCTCTAAGAAGTCTATTCGGGATGAACAAAGCTCGTTGCTCCCAAGCCATGATACACACAGCTTCTTGAAATCATCCCATAAGAAGCACAAGCCACCTCCAGACCCTCACCCCATTCCTACTGCTGAGGGCTTTAGCCCAGACACATCCCTCTTCCCGGAAGGCCAAAGCAGTGACTTTGAGCTTTCAAGCCTGGAACCACAAATGGAGTCTGGATCTTCATCCGGAGGTGAGTTGGAAGCTGGAGAACTAGTAATTGATGATTCATATCGGGAGATAAAAAAGAAAAAGAAATCAAAGAAGAGTAAAAAGAAGAAGGACAAAGAGAAACACAAGGAGAAAAAACATTCTAAAATGAAGAAGAGTGCTGGACTCTCTTTATCACCAGCAGCAGCAGAAATAACACAACTGCCTGTTTCTCCAACCAGCATCCAGTTTGCTATACCTGCCCCTCCTCCTCCTCCCCCACTGCCGCCACCACCTGTTTTCTATGCAGATGGCCAGAATGAGAAAAAGAAGAAGAAAGAAGAAAAAGAGAAGATTGAGAAAATAGAAAAAGAAAAGGTAAACATCAATTGCACAGCAAGTGAGTAGTATAAGTTATGGTTGGTTCTTGTAATAGCATTTTCAAAATGTTCTTCATAACTTGAGCCATAATCTGCTTTTTATTCCAGAAGTTTTTGTGTTTAAAAATGTTTTAGAGGTTGTATTTTTTAATTATCATCATGAACTGCAGGCAATGAGAAATACTGCATCTTTGTAAGGTGCCCATATTTCTCAGCTATAGAACTATGGTTTGTAAAAAAATAACATACACTTGATAACAAAAGGATCAGCCCAGTTACTAATGTGTAAAGAAGTGCACCGTGAGATGGTTTTTCAGATGTTTTTGTAGGCGTAGGAAAGATATTGATGCTAGTACATACTGTAAAATATTATCTCTCTCCCCCTTTTTCTAATTAGCCAAAGAAGAAAAATATGTCTGCCTACCAAGTATTCTGTAAGGAGTATCGTGTGAACATTGTGGCTGAGCATCCAGGAATAGGTAAAATAACAGCCCTGTAAGGGTTGAGTTTTTGTTGTTTGTTTATTCCAATCACTATTTTATTTCCTCTAAATTATTTGCATAAAGATAAAATACTCATTTGAGCAGTAAGTTAGGAGATTATACAGACATACACACATTTTAAAAATCTGCACTTTCAGGAAGAGTTATTTCCTCATAAGCGTCACCATGAGAAAGTGCATTTCTTATTGATGCCATCTGCTATTCCATTTTCCACTCACGAGAATTATTGCAGCAGCTGACAACAAAATTTGAATCTATATTAAGAAAACAAATTGCATATCGAAGAAGAAACATTTCATATTCAAACTTAAAAAGACTTTTTAGCTGGTTGCCAAGAAGTACAAAACTTGGCATTATGTGAACCATCCTGGTGGGAAGATTCCAAATTCAAGATGTCACCACTGATAAGTCTAAATTTCCAATTAGTCTCTTCCTCACTATTAACAGCATTAGAACCCAGAGAAGAATGTTTCACACTTACTGTAAAAATTTGTCTGGTTCATATGTGACAGAAGGCAATCTTTAAGTTCAAACTATAAAGGACTAATTTTAACAAATGGAAAGATATTTCCCAGTTCTACTCTAGTGCCTGTGGTTTAAAACAATTGCAGTTTCTGATCAAGGCAGGCCCACTAAAACATACTGCAATAATTTATATTTTAGTATATTTCAAAACAAACCCATAAAATAGGGCAAACAGTGTTTTAATTCTGAAGACAATGTGGCCAATCCTAATTCAGATTCTGAGTTTCCCTTTCTAATCTGGTCAGAGTCCTTTTGAGCTAAGCATGTTGTCGGGCAGTATAGCTTGGTGCAAATGCTGAAACCATCTGCAATATTTTTACAGTGTAGAGAAACATTTGCATAAATAAGAAGTAAAGAAAAGTAGTTACTGAATTCTTATATAAGTCAACTGAATTGAATTAAATTCAGTTCAACTCAGAACTCAGTATCATTCTCAGGTAAGTACATATACTGTAGGATTGCTGCCTATCATTGTAAAATTATTATTTCGGCAGATGCTTTTTAAATTCTTGGTTAAAATAGGTAGCTTGGTAAAAGTATAGATTGGTTTCCTCTTGGCTCAGTTAAATGTTGATGACTGTATTACATCCTAAATAAAAAACAGCTGCTATCCTAGCTATAATCAAATCTGTTAGCGATTAAATTTGCAATACCAGAAGATAAACAGGCAAGCATACTAATTTCTGTTGAGTAGGTAAATGAATAGTGCATTAACACCTACCAATAAGATTCATTTGTTTTACTGAGCCCCTTCCTAAATGTGGACTGGTATTGGCTAATATAAATCAGGGTCATTAAATATCCATATTTTACTTTGTTCTTTTAAAAACCAGGTTGTACCAGTTCCTTTTGCTCAGAAATTTTTTAGAATTGCTTGCAGTATTAAGGTAGTAGTTGAAACAGCAGAAATATATCAAATTATTAATTCTGGAATTGTTTCACTTTCTACATTTAATATAAAATCTGACATGGTAGCTTTACATATATATAGTTATTGAAAAATATTTATCATTACATGTGTTATTAATGTGTCTTATAACAGATTGGGCTGTTAACTAAATGTTCATGAATCAGATTCCTCATTAAAACTAGAAAATACCTGTTTTTATTCTGAACTGTTCACCTTCTCTGATTTCCTGCTAGATTTTGGTGAGCTGAGCAAAAAGCTAGCAGAGGTTTGGAAACAGCTTCCAGAGAAAGATAAGCTGGTAAATATTTGAGAAGACATTTTTTTAAAAAAATTGAGTTGGCTTGTGCCTGGGATGTTGCCACCATGGTGCTTGCATTAATATACTCCCCAGAGTAGTTTATGTATAGCAGTCCCCTCCACATGTTAATAATTATGAAATACTTGGGATCTAAGTACTCTTAACTATGTGGGCTGCATATTTTACTAATCAGTTGCCTAAATAATGCAATTTTTCTCATCAGTTTTGCTTTCCTTGTTCTTTGCAGGTTTGGAAGCAGAAGGCTCAGTATTTGCAACATAAGCAGAATAAAGCAGAGGCTACGACAGTGAAGAGAAAAGCAACTTCATCAGAGGGTGCCCCAAAATTTAAAGGTAACTTCCACACTCCATTATATTCATATGTTTTTCTCCCAAGATAATTTTATGTCTTATTGTAATGTCAACTAAATATACTGGGATATTTGTCTTTCATCAAAATGTTCCAAGATTCCAGACTTGAATTTCATCATTAACAGCTGATGGGAAATTGGCAAAGATTGGGGGTTTGGTTTACTCCCAGACCTCAGAATTCAAATATGAAGGTCTGAGTAGTATCAGGAAAGCCAAGATTGACAAGCTTTTTTTATTAATCAGAATACCTAGAATAAGTCTACAATGAAAACAATGAAATATCAAAACACCTTAGTCATCAGAAAAGTGAGTTTGTTTGGTTTTATGATGTTAATTGTGTATTAAACTGACTTGATCTTCAGATAGTTATCAGCTACCTTTTTGAAATAAATAGATGGAAAGGTATGAGAGACTGTGGGAAAGCAGGGGCCAAGGAGCTGGATTTTCTGAGAAGAGGCAGGACAGTCCAGATGGGAGAGATGTGGGAAGAGCATATTTCAGAGAGACTCCACTTAAATTAACTCACTGTAAACAAAGTTGAGAATTTATTCTTACTGTTTTCAAGATTGTTTTTTTAACCCAGACTAGCATTAAAAATACTTTCTTGAACTCTGTGTTATGCTTGCTTTTATCAGCTAGGTAAGGCTTGACCAAAGGACAAAAGACTCTTATCCAGCCAAAACCTTTAACTCTATGTATTGCACTATCAATACAAAATATTTGCAATGTGGAGTAGGCACAAATATGAAGAGAGGGGAACTTTGATGAAGTAGTGATGGCAGAACTGTCTTTCCCAATCTGATACTTTCCATATACGTTCCACTTCAAGCCCCACAACCAGCTGGAGATTGTGAGAATTCAAATCCAACATAACTGAAGGTTAACAGTTCAGGGAATGCTTCTTTGGGCAATGACTATGCAAGCATGAGTTACTTTTTCAATTGTGAGGGAAAATAATAATAATAATAAATTAAACTTCTACGCTGCTCTTAGCATAGCATAGGGCAGCTTTTCTGGCCCTTCTTTTTCCAAAGGACTTCATTAGAGAAATGTTCACATATATGAGGATGTTTCCCTATCTTAACTTTTTTGTATATTGTATAAGCTGTACAATTTTAAACTGTTTTATTGTCTGTTTTCAGCTTCTCTAACAAGTGTGCCTTCACCCCATAAAAAGTCGCCAACTAGCCCTGTGGTATTACCCTCTTCACCGGTGAAGGTTCCTGAGACAGATCCCATAGATGTAGCTGCACATCTGCAATTACTGGGAGAATCTCTGAGTCTTATTGGCCACAGGCTGCAGGAGACTGAAGTAGGTACAAGAGCTGTCATACAGTTTCATTCATATTTAATATTTGTAGAAAATAAAAAAAATGACAGAGATATGCAAGATCCATTGCCAGGGCAATGGGGGGTTGAAACATATTTTAAGTCCACAACAGACAGATAATATTTGGAAGCGGTTCAGACAGAGACCTCCCTAATTCACTGAATTCACTAACTCCCTGAAGGAAGAAGAGAAACAACACAGTCAGACTTGCAAGATTCTGTTATTATAGCCAATCTCAATAAAAGTAATATTAGCCTTCCTGTGGAGTTGATTTCTTGGTCTGGTCTACCTAGTGGGGCTGACAATGTTGTTCTTCAGTCAGACTATGAGTGGACTAAGTCATATGTGGCCCCCAGCTCTAGTTTTTCATATCCCAAGATTACATTGCTAAAATTTGGCAGCAGATATCTATTTTTGGTAGCATGAGTTTTCACTTAAAAAAATAAAAAACCACTGAAATAAATCTAACTCACCTATCTTGCTATGCCTACAAAAGTTGGAGTTGAAAATTCCAGCCCTACCCTGTGTAGTAAGTGGTTAAGGTGAATGGGAGTTGCCATCCCACAAATCTGGAGGGTGCCAGGTTGTGGAAGGCTGTACTGTAATCTGCAAAATTCAGTATTATTGGAAAGGGCTGGATATACCACTACTTTTGCTTCCTGCGGCTCTAAGGATTCTTAACATTTATCAAGATTTTGCTATTGTAAATCATGACGTTTCTAACCTTCATGATTTCAGAGTTGCCACTGATTGTTTAAAAACTGAAATTACTTGAAAAGAATTAAAGAAGGGGATAAATTGCATTATTTAGCATGCAAAAATAACTCATCCAGAGACCTGAACTTATCTGGTGAAAGCAACTGGAAGGTGAATTAGAACAGAGAGAAGAAAATACTTTGTCATACAGCACCTAATTAACCTGTTGCATTCACTACCATAGGATATGACAATGGATACCAACAGAAATTAATGAAGGACACGTAACAAAAGCTTTTAGTCTTGGAGGTGTAAAGTTACCTCCAACCTCCAAATACCAAATTGCTGGGGAAAAACACTGAAGGTGGGGTATATCTCCATTCCCACTGAAAGCATCCCAGAAGCATCTGGTTGTCCAATGTAAGAAACAAAATGCCGGATTAAGATGGGACTTCTGATCCACCATGATATTCTTATATGTTTATGTCATTACACTTGAGTGGACTAGCCTGTAGAATAGACTTCTGAGAACCCACCTAAGGAGGAAGCAACTATGGAGGGTCTCAGTTTTAGATATATCAGCCTTCTGAAGCACAAGTATGCTTATTATGTTAACTGCATGCCCAACATAAGTATTTGGGTTGAGAATCTACTTGGCTTGCGTATTTTAATTATTTATGCAGTGCTACATTTTGTGTGCACTATTTTATATTTGTGTGGCAGAGAATGTAGCATTTCTTGCTATCAGTATGCTTTCAGAGGAACTCATGCTCACTCATTTCTCTTATGTGTGATTCATCTGTAAAAGCTCCTTCACAGAGCAGAATAAGGCTACTGAACTTGAGAGAATACATGCTGGACTTTGATACTGAGAATATTAGATTCACAACTTTTCTCATTCCTCTTTGGCTTCCCAGGGAATGGTAGCTGTATCAGGAAGTTTATCAGTACTCCTGGATTCAATTATCTGTGCCCTAGGCCCTTTGACGTGCCTGACATCCCAGTTACCTGAGCTAAATGGCTGCCCCAAGCATGTTTTGGTAAGTTACATTTAACTGCCAAGCTATGTTACTATGTCCTAAAATTTGGTTGTGATAATAAGGCCAAGTTGTAATTGTCATAGCATACATCCATCCCTTCCTGAAATGTTGCCTTTTCAACACTATATCATGTGATGCAATACCCTATTTCCCTATAGTTCATATAGTGAAATTTTAGATAGGATGTTTGTATTGTCTTCCGAAAGATACATTGTGATGGTTGACAGATTTAAGCCTTTCTATACAATTATTATTTTGTCTGGTAGATATACAATTATGTATTTTGCATTCTATTCAGGATCACATTATATTCTGTTTGACTTTACAGCTAAAGGTTAATTGTTAAAGTGTAATATTTTATATGTAAGACAGTACAGTATACTGTATATATGCCATAGTGGAATCTTAGCAAAAGAATAATTAATATCTTCTTCCCAGTGCATATACTACATTGAAAATATCTGTTGGCTTTAAAAAGCCTATTTCTTTGACAGCGAATAAAACTATGATGCATTGTTCCAGTGTAGAAAACGTGTTTACAATTTATTTTCAAATGCAAATTCAAACAAATATATTTCCTTTTAAAGTCCACTAGAATTAGGCAGCTAATAAATTTAAATTTGTAATAATAATAATAAAGAAAAGCTTGATGTTTTCTGATTCATTTTCTTTTAACAAGTTCTTTTGAGATTGTGTCTCATACTTACTATCCTAGAATCTATTTTTAGATTTATTTTTTTTAATGTTAGCAATAATACAAATCTTTATCTAAAGAAAAGTTGTCCTCTTACATTTTATGGATAGATAGAATGCCATGATTTTTGGATGGGCTATCCAAGGTTACTTAGATAGTTTTGAGCCTGAGTAGAGGTTTGGATCTTTGTCTCCCCAGTATTCACCTGGCATTCTAGCTACATTAGCTTTGAAACACATTCTTGTGCAGAAAGACCTTTTGTCCTCTGAAGTATTTTTAAAAGATAAAGAGATTGTGCCTCATGCAATCTACTGTTTATACATAAATGGTTGTATTTGAGATACTGTTTAAAATATTTAAGCTCTGATTCCCCAGGAGGCTCAAAGCAGCTTAAAAATTAAAGCATTCTAAACAACAGCAGCTAATATTTACACATATATAAAAAGTGATATAGTGGCAATGTAAGCTAAAAATCAGCACACTGAAAATTGATAACAATCTAAGCAAGAAAATGTGACTACAGGTAGTCCTCACTTTACATCCATTTGTTCAGTGATCGTTCAGAGTTATGACGGTGCTAAACAAAGGTTCCTTGAAGTTCCAGCCATTGCAGCACTCCCATGGTAGTGTGAACAAAATTTGGGTCCACTTGGGCTCACCTGCATTTACAACTGCCTTTTGGCCTACCTGCTACCCCTGCTGTCTGGCCCTATCCACCATGCCCACCATGCCATGCACCACTACTGCACCAGCCAGGGCCTTCTTTCATGCCACCTTGTTTCACACCCCTTTAGCCGGGGCTTCTCTCATGTGCCACCCAGGGTTTCTGTGCTGTGCCCAAGGACTTAATTCACACCCTGCCCAGGGCCCCCATTCGCATCAGGGTCCTTTTTTTGTGCCAACATAGCCAGGACCTCCTTCCATGTGCCGAGCTTCTTTCACAAAAGAAGGCCCTGGGTGTGGCATGAACAGAGGCCCTAGGCAGGGTGTGAGAGAAGGCCCCAGCCAGTACAGTAGTGGCGGGCGGTGCAGCAGGAGCAACAGTGGCAATGACAGGGCTGGGCAGCTGGTAGCAGCAGGTAGGTGGGCAAGCCAGAAGGGCAGAGATGGTGGGGGTATAGGCAGGTGTGGGGATTTCAAGAGGAGGCAAAGGAGGTAGTCCCTTAACTTACTGAGGCTCAGGGCTGGGAGGGACCAAGCTGGATCAGGGTTGTCCTTGCCTAACGACTGGTGGGATTCAGTTAACAAAGGCAACAGGGACTGCCAGGATTGCCCTAAGTAAGTGATGCAGTCATATGACATCGCGCTTTATGACTGCATTGCTTAGCAATGGAAATTCCGGTTCCAGTTACCATCGTTAACTGAGGACTACCTGTAGAAGGTAGTATATTCCTTGGGAGGTTTCATAAACAGAGTGTTCTTTCTCTTATGTTTACACTTCTACGTCTTACCACATCCTAAAAAGTAGTAATACATTTATTGTAAATTGGGGAAGAGAGACTTAAAGCCAGAACATTCATTTAATCTTGCTAAATCAGGATGTATTGTGGAGCATCAATCCATAATTCCAATAGCCAAAGTGAGTTTTTCATCCTGGCTTGGAAAGGGCAAGGAGCACCCCCTTTTTTCCTGATTGATAATTGAGATAGCAGCTCTCTTCTAATTGCACAGGGCTTTGGAGAGTGTATCACAGTTAATAAACGCCAACTTCCTCTCCCTTTCCAAGCTAAAAAGGAGGGCTGTTTTTTGCCATTTTCAAGGTTACGAGTGAATTACTTACTTCTGGCTCTGAAGGGGGAGCTGAAGAGTTCCATGTCGACAGTCCAAATGCCTCAGCTGATCCCTTTAATTCCAAAGGTAGAGAGGAGATGGTCTCCATGCTTGAAAGTGCAGCAAAAAAATGGGGATAAAATGTTCAGTGGCATTTGTTTCCTTAATTCACTTACTTCCGATGTAAGTCTCAATGAATTTAATAGGACTTAGATGCAATCTTATACCTGATTACCTGAGAAGGAGCAAATAAAACTCCTAACATGTGCTTCTTTATTAACTTTATAACAATTATATAATCCAGGTCAGAGGAAAGTATTTCCCAAGAGATGCAGCCTTTTATATCTGTTCAGAGCAGGGATGGGCAATAAGTTTGTGATCATAAGCCACAATATGATAGAGACACCATGACATGATCAATTGTGGCCAGGACTGAAATTTTCATACATTTTTCTGTGTGCATATGTGAGGGGAGAGTGTTAAGACAAAATGCATATTATGTGAAGTGGTAAATTGTCACACCTATTTCAGCCACTGTTTTTTTTTTAAACAAACAGGAAAAATCATATTGAGCCAAAAATTGAAAAATTGTTGTCAGTTTGGGCAATGCAGAAATGGGGCTAAGAAATCATGAGTTGCCCGTCTGTTCCAGAGAAAGGTCACAGTTGTGAAAATACTGACTACCCGTGTATATTTTAAGTGGTGGGTTTTTCCTCAAGTATTCTGTTCAAGCAAAAAGCATTTCACTTGTAACATACATATTGGATTACAGTAATGTAATGTTTCTGTCTTTTCAGTCAAACACATTAGATAATATTGCCTACATAATGCCTGGACTCTGACAGAAAAGGGAGCATGGAAAGTAATCTACCGTGCAACTGGTGTGTGTACATATATATTGCATTCTTCAAGTCTCAACCTACAGAATTTTAAAGTTTTTTGTCAATAACTGTTTAACTTGATTTTATGAAAAGTCCTGAACTTAATTTGCAAGAATTGGAGGATGTTTTCTTAAGTCTGTGTGTTTCTATATAACTAGAATTTATTAATCTTTTGATATATCAGCCTTAATAGGAAAGAAAAAAAGTTGAATTATTTTAATTAGAAAGCAAGTTTGGTGCAAACAAGTGCCATGGACCCAGTACCACTAATATTTTAGATATAAAATAATACTTCTCTAAGTGGAGACAGTTGAATGGAGGAGAAATTATTTGCATGTTGTTAAAAGTAATCTGGGAAAATGTTTTTTGTCTTATCCCTAAAGAACTGTTATGACATTAGGACTTATTAAATGTTCCATTCGTTGGTTGGCAGGACTACATACAAATTTGGGAGTGAATGAATCAACTCATTAAAATGGCTACTTCTTTGATGTGACTGCTTAAAGCAGCTGTATTTTTCCCAAGACACAGTTGCTTTAATAAGTAGCAGAGAAGTGCTAATTCATGTTCATTCAGGTTCTGAAGCAATTCTTCCAAAATTTTCAGAACATGTACAGCACTAATAATTACTGTATAGAAATGCAGTATTTCACACAATGCCCAAATTATGAGAGAAAAGGAAGAAGATCCCTAGTCCACAATTCCCAGCTCCAGGTTCTTCACATTTACAAAACAGTGGCTAAAAATACTGTCATAGAAGGCAAGAGGGTCCCCCCAATAATTCAAATTAGTTTAGCATTCTTACTACCAGCAGTAAACTGACTTCTTTCTCTTGTGGTGCTAATATTCATGTAGAGGCAGTTAGAACAGTGATATTTAAGGACTTACTAATAAGAGGGAGAGAAATCCAATATCCCAGCACAGGCTTTAGTGCTCTGAATCTTTTCTTCTCTACGAAAGCACTTTGTACTCCATAGGATTAAATATGGCATTCTTAACATGGGTATTTACATTTTCCTGTACAGAATGTATTTTTGTATATAGCTGTAATTAAAACACAAAAAATTCTTTGCATTAATATTGTTCAGAAAACATGTATTGATTTTATCATATGTACACCCTTGTCAGAATTGAACATCATGTTTTAACAGGTATTGATTCAAAAGATTTTGAATTTTTTTAAAGAAGTATTCAAATGGAAATAGCAATAGTGGGATTGAGGAAATGGATGAAACAAATCTTAAAATGCATATTGTATGCCATGTACCCTTATCATATAGGATTTAAAAATCTTAAAACAATAGAAAGCAGGATAATTTTGAGTCCAAGACTAAATATATTGTTTTCCTAGGCTCTTAGAGTGGATATTTTTTCATATTGGTAGGGTATTAAATTGACTGGTTTTCCATAATTTCCCTTTATACTTCCTCTAAATAATGAAGCATCCCCTCCCCCATTCCTATCCCCTAGTTAAACCTGAAGGCTAAAGTACTATATTGTAACTAAATTCATGTGCTGGGGCTAATGACTTGGGTTTTTCAAAACTTACTCAGATCTGACATTATTTGAACAGTGCTACAAGCAGTATAAGAGCCAGTTTGGTGTAGTGGTTAAGGCATCAGGCTAGAAACTGGGAGTCTGAGTTCTAGTCTCGCCTTAGGCATGAAGCTGGCTGGGTGACCTTGGGCCAGTCACTCTCTCAGCCCAAGGAAGCAAGCACTAGCAAACTACTTCTAAAAATCTTGCCAGGAAAACTGCAGGGACTAGTACAGGCAGTCGCCAAGAGTAACTGACTTGAAGGTGCATGCACACACGCATAAGCAGTATATGAGCAATGAAGAAGATCCATCTTTGGATCTGGGCATTTAGCAGAATCACTTAGTTGCATTTAATGCTGTGTCCCTGCTTTTGGCAAACTCTTTTAAGGTTTCAGTCATTGAGCGGAGAAATAAATTAGGAGCCTGGTAGCACCTTTTCCAACTAAAAAAAAAATTAACAGGCATAATCAGATACTTCACATCTGATTAAATGAGCTACAGCTCACAAAAGCTTATGTTTTCAATAACATTTATTAGTGGTACTACCAGACACCTGACTTTTTGCCACTATAGACTAACACAGCTGCCCTCCTATGAGTGGAGAGAGGCAATTTTTGCTGATGTCTTCCTGTCCTGTGCTAGCCCACCAACAGATATATCCAAATCTGCTACAAAAGCTTGATAAAATCATTCAGAACAACACAGGTGAGCACTGGATCAAATAATCTTCTGTCAGTTAAAGGCTTTAATTCATAAGGAGACATAATATTTGGCTAAATTTTCAACATCTTGGATTAAACGCAAGATCTGCTTCACATTTGTCATTTGCATTATGGTAGACGATGTTTTTAAACACACAAATGTACTTGATGTACTTTTATTTAAAATTTGTACACATTTGTATAATATATATCTTGTCATGTTTGATATTGGAGGGCTTTGAATCTAAATTCTTTTGTTTTTTTATAAGTTTGTTCCTGCATTTAGCTTTCTTGCTGTTGTACATAAACTTTTTTATACCTGGAAATTTCATTTTGATTCATTTCGTATTTCTATTTCTTCCCAGTATTTCATGTACAGGTTTTTCAGTATCAGAAAATTATGTATGCCATCAGTCTGATATCCTTGTATGATGATCGTATCATACAAACCATATCCTTATACGATGACCACCTATGTGTGTGCCTCTATAGGATTCTGTACTCTATGCCATCTTTTTAATTTTCTCATTCTGCCTCAAGTTTATTGTAGTTTGAATTCATTCAGTGTGGTCTTCCAGGAACAATGGTTATAAACTCTTCAGCTGTAAATAAGTTAGTAGTTTTAATGTGAGATTTGTGGGTCAGTCTGTAGGCATTCGTAACAATCTAGGTCCTGAAGTGGCCCACACCAAGTTTTGAAAAGCATAGTATTTACTTAAAGTTTGGTAACTTGATCTGTAACAGATCAACATGTAGATACATTCTAACATTGCTTTTTACACAAACTTGAAGATTGTTTTAAAATGGAAAACTTTGTCCCCATATGCTTCAGCATATTGAGCAAATCGTTGCTATTAAAGTTCTTGGCAAGAAAGATGCTTTGTTTTTGAGGTGTTATTTCCTATTTCCACATTAAATAAAATCTACACAATAAAATACTGAAAAATTAGTACTATGCTCATGATGCAAAATGCCTTGAAATCATTAGTAATCCAATATAGTTGTACTGTTAGATTTTAAATTACTTTTTCAAATGTGCTTTGCACATCCATATACTGTACATATAAGTTCTCCTTTTCTGGTGAGGAATTCAAGCATCTCAGTACTTTCCTGTATTCCAATAGAGATTTAGAGTATGAGTACTAAGTATGCATTAATGGTTTGGAGGTTACAGCTGTACCTTTTAAAGCTGCAGTCCATTTAAATTTATCATCTTAGATCTCTCTGATTCAGGATGAGAATCCAAAAGTTTTCTCAATACACATGCTATACTGAGTCTAGGCAACAGCCTCTCTTTCCTGCCTTGACATTTGTAGCTCTGTACATCCAATTAAATACCTAGCGTCTGAGTTTGGAAGGGAAAAGCAGCAGGAAAAACAGTCTGACAACTTAGGCATCTATAATCACCTAAACGTTGCTACTGAAAAAGAACAGAAATAATAAAGGCAGGATAGGAAAAATAAATATGTATTTTATATATATATTATTATTTTTTCTATCCCGCCTTTATTATTTCTCTGTTCTTTATATGGCGCTTTCTTAAAGGCAGGTTTAGTTTAATAAGGCTTTGAGCGAGGACTCTGCTCTGTCCAAGCTGTTTTTTCCGGAGCAGGCCCTCCGCGGAAGCTACCAATACTACGATGACTGGGAGCGGCCTGGTTCCTATTTGCGACCCATTGTAGCATCAGCCAGTTGTCGCTGCCTGCTGTTATCAGGCAACAAACCCTTCTCTACAGCAAGAGCCTTGTTAAAAGACTACATTCCCGAGCGTGCTTACAAGGAAATGCCTCTCCCGAAGTCAGGGAAGCGTCAGACTTTCCTTATATCCCGCCGACCCACTTCCTCCATCTGCTTTCCATGCTAAACTCCGCTCGCGAAGGAGGCGCTTACATTACGGGGCGTGTCGCAAGGGCAGAGAATGGGACACACCCCCTGCATCCCAGGGCGGTCACGTGACCCACTTGCAGCCCTGTCAGCTGATCTCTGCTAAGCCGTGGCGGTCATCTAGGCGGTGATGGAGTTTCTTCTCGGCAATCCTTTCAGCTCTCCGGTCGGGCAGCGCATTGGTAAGCTTCAGCCCGTCTCTTGCGTTACGCTTCCTCCAACCCCTACGCCCCCCGAATTCGACTGTTTACGTGGCTGTACTTTTCCAGTCCGGATTTTACATCAAGTCGGTATCTACCGAGGGTAGGCGGAGCTTATAAACCAGGGAGGCGGGGTTTAGACTTTTCCGGCCGATGGGGATACGACAATCTTCTGACGGACATTTCGTGCTGATCAATGGGGTATGACTGACGAGGCGGGCTTTTGGGGTAGGCCTTGTAAGCCAATCCTGTCGCTGTGAGAGTAGTAGGGGGTCTCGAAGAAGGGATAAAGTTTGCTTATTTAAAGGGGACGCGCCCTCCGGTGAGAACGTCACGCCCACTAGAAGGCTGTTGGCTGCAGCCTCTCGTTCCGAGTGGGCTGCCTGCAAACAGTTGGGGGATAATTTAAAAGAAGGCCTTCGAAGCCTGTCCTTCAGTTGCTTATGAGGTTGAGGAAATAGCTTATGTCGCAAGAGCATGGGTTGGCAAGCTCTTTCAATGGGCGGAGGCCTATTTGCTTGCTTTCCTCTGGTCCTCCCAGTAACGAGAGACTGTCCAAATGAGGTAGACTACAAATTCCATCCATCCTAGGTGCATGGGACTTGCAGTCTGTCACATGGGAATGGCACCAGTTGGGAAAAAAGGAAAATATGGTTGGCTGATAGGAGCACTAAGCAAATAAATGTCCGGTCCTGGTGTCCTAAGGAGAGAAGAATATATTTCTAGAAGAGACAGCATTTAAGTCATTGACAGGAGCCTGAATTACATCTTGAAACATTCCTTTGGCCATACAAGCTGGGGCTTCTGGGAACTGTAGTTCTCAGTGTTTGTAGGGCCACACATTCTCTGTCACTGGCATAGGAATTCACGAAACTAAAATTTGTGAACCTATATGTGACGAACCTGACTCCATTACTGCACAGCTAGATTGCATGTCTCTCACGTAGCCTCAGAATGCTGTATATTCCCTTATAAGGGCATGACTTGTATTTCCCTATTCTCTTTGTACTCACTCCCCCGCCCTGATAGAACTACTGAATAAAAGGAGGTGGGGGCGTGGCACCAGGAGGCAGTACCAGCAACCTCCTGAGATGTGGCGTCTCTCACCACAAAAGAATCCTGTACCTACCGTTGTTTTTTCGACCTCACCCTTGCGAGGGAATCGTTGGCTCATTCCCCCCCAGGGAATCCCATAGACCGAAGGGCGAAGGACTGGTCGCGCGACGCGACAACTGGGGGCTCGTCCGGGATCCCTTCGGTCTCACAGTGTGATCTCTGTCTAGAGGTGCACTGCCTTCACTCTCGTTACTACGCACCTGGCAAAGGCTCTGCAATCGTAAGTAATGGGCTCCCCACTCTCCAAAGTTTCGTCAGTTCATAGGGACGAACTTTATGATTTAGTGAAGAAGGCTAACTCTTGTCAAAAGGCTAACGGTACGACCATCTTTCCCATTTCAAAAAATTCGGTGACTCAACTCCTACTGTACATGGAGAGACACTGCCCTGTCTATCCTTCAGAGGGGTCGCTCAAAGCATCCACTTGGGAAAGGATAGGAAAATATTTTCATGATACCCCACGAGCACCCGTGCCTATTCTGACTGCCTGGAAGGCTGTTATGGCGGCCATCAACACTCTTTTCCCTCCCCCGTCTTCCCCGGAAACTTGCCCTTCTCCTCCCGGCCCAAAAACCCCACCCCCTCTTGCCGCCCATCTCGATGCTGCCTCACCACCACCCCCTCCATACCCAGCCGTTCCTCCTCCCCCTTCAGCTCCAACCCCCGACTCCCCTCAACACCACCCCCTAGGAGGCGCCATCACTGAACTCCTCTCCTCCCCCCTCTCATTGGAAATGGAGAGTCCCTCTGCCTTTCCCATGACCATCGGCCTAGGGGCGGCGGGAGGAAATTTGTATAACAATATTGAACTTAAGGTTTTGAAACAAATCAAAGATGCTGTAACCACCTACGGCTTGCACTCTCCTTTTACTAGAGGAGTTTTAGACTCTTTAGTTACTGCTAACACTGTTATGTTATTGTATGATTGGAAAATGCTTTTTTCTATGCTTATGACCCCGGCGCAATACTGGGGGGAGGACAAAATTAAATAAAAAAGGTGGAAATGTGACGAACCTGACTCCATTACTGCACAGCTAGATTGCATGTCTCTCACGTAGCCTCAGAATGCTGTATATTCCCTTATAAGGGCATGACTTGTATTTCCCTATTCTCTTTGTACTCACTCCCCCGCCCTGATAGAACTACTGAATAAAAGGAGGTGGGGGCGTGGCACCAGGAGGCAGTACCAGCAACCTCCTGAGATGTGGCGTCTCTCACCACAAAAGAATCCTGTACCTACCGTTGTTTTTTCGACCTCACCCTTGCGAGGGAATCGTTGGCTCATTCCCCCCCAGGGAATCCCATAGACCGAAGGGCGAAGGACTGGTCGCGCGACGCGACACCTATAGTGCATCCTTTCCTCGTTGGTTGGAATGGTGGAAACTGGGTAGCAGAGCATAAGCACCTTTGCTTATGTTTCGCACAGAACTCTTGATAGTGTTGTTCCATGACACTGAAGAACATTTAAAAGGCAACTAAATCCAGTTGCCTTTTAAATGTTCTTTAGTCTAATGGGTTTTTTTCTTTTGATGGATATGGGCTGAAGTAAACAGTTTAAGGATCTTAGGACAGGTATCAGCAATGAACCCTGTCAGTACCCAAGAATGCCTATTGATAACCGTGGGTGAGAGGACAGAGGTATTGTTTCCTAAGTCCATCCTTCTGTATCTGCAGGGAGCATGCTGTGGGTAGTCTTTAAAGATTAAGGCATGAGAAGAAGTTTCACTTACTGATCTTGGTGCTTTTATGTCAGATTTCATGGAAAGAGGAAAGATTGTCAGAGACAGTGGAAGTGTCCCTTTATTATATAGCCATACAGGCATATAGCTTTATAAGTAAAAAGCATACCACACAAGAGTCATCTTATTATTCTACAGGTATATTTTTTCCTTGTGGCATCATGATCTGGCCTGTTTTGTTCACAAAAAATCCTGTGTGACTTACTAAAATATATTTCTGATTTAAATCTGAAGTTAAACTCTACTAATAAGAACTTTCAAACATTGCCTGAATTCACAGGGACATATATACTGTTCATAATGCTGGGTGAAATCCAGACTTAGTCCTACTGAGATTAGATCCATTCAAATCAGCTGAATCTGAATAAGGTATAAATATGTTCCACTGATTTCTGTGACCCTGCTTCATTAGGACTCAACCTAGTTTTCACCCCAATATAATTGTGTGGCTAAAATGTGATTTAAAATCCATATTTTGAAATTTGCTTAGACAGTAATAGGTGTTAATAGCATTAACTGTCTTCACTGGTAAATCCCCTTTCTTGCCTTTGGTGGACAAAAAATAGATTGTTGTTTCAGATGATATCAGAGTCCTTGGAATCCAAAATAACCTAAATAGCCTGTAAATCAACACCTTAGTGATGTGTGATAAATTGCCAGTTTCCACACCCTGGCAGCAGGCTAATATACATCTTACTTAGTTTGCCTATAAGAACTCAGGCAATACTTACACATGTTACCAGCTTGGAATGCCAAATTTGCTGTCGCATTTAGTTTTGTAGTCTTTTATAAGTTCCAACTGGAATTGTTTGTTGTTGTCAGGTGAGATTTAGGCTGCTTTGTTTGTTGTCTGTGTCATTGTTCCATAAAGAAGTTATGGGGGATGAGTTAGGCTTCAGGAGGTGTGGATGGTTCTAGTTACAGCTTCCGAAGCTGAGTCTAGCATCTAGATCTTTCATAACGCTATTGAGGGCCTTGTGTTTTAGAAAAGCTTCATCAAAGGAGTAAAATTCAGGATGTCTTTGTTTTTCCCACTTCAGATACAAAAACGTATGAAATGTTATAGCTCAAAATCCATTCCATGGATATATGAGAGAAAAAAAGTGTTTATTTGAGAGGCTGGAGCTGTTTTATGAGGTCTCAGTCTAAAGAGGTGTTCAACAGAATACAGCCATACATGAGGACTATAGAATGAGCTAGAATCAGGCCAGTAGTTTTCATTTGCAGCATAATGCACAATCATAGGGAAATGGAAGAAATGTCCTATGGACAATCTGCCTGGCTATCTCATATTCTGTGTTTTTCAGATTTGGAGAGAAAATAACTACTTTCCAAATGTATCCAATGTGATCTCAGCAACTATTGACCCTTTTGTCTTTAATCTAGTTAGTAATGGGGAGGGGATACTTGAGAAAATCCACTGTGGGGGTTTCGGGATGGGAGGAGTTGTTCCTAAAAGCAATAGTGGCAATTCTCCTTTTTGCAAAGGACAGTAATGTATTAACAGTAGGAATGATAACTTTCAAATGTGATAAGATGTGTTCTGCCTAGAACTGAAAGTGAGGCATGTTGTCTAATTTTTATGTTTTATATTTTCCATCAAAATTGGATATAACAAAAGAGCCTTCAGCAAGTGGCAGTACCTAGCTGACCATAGCTGATCTCATGAGGTCAGATCTAATTAGTAGTTGGACAGGAGATCAGCAGGAAATTCCAGGGCTGTAAACTAGACAGGAAAATTTTAAAAATAAAATAAAAAAGACAAGTTTGGCGATGAATATGAATATGTCCTCACAGTCACCTAGAGTTAAGCATGACTTGTAGGAGACTATCTTTTATTTAAAAACAACACATTTTAGGCTTTGCTCAAGTATTTTAATATCCATTATAATAACTTAAATTAACCTAGTGGGCTTTGTGTTAGTTTATTCCCAGAGATTATGGGGGTGGACCTCATATTCCCAGGCTTGATTAATTACTTCTGTCCCATTTTGTATTTCCTGGAACTGAATACCTTCTGGCATTGAAGGCATTTATGGATTCCTATTACATAAGAAGGTCAGCCTAGATTTTTTATCTATACAAATAGCTCAATTTGCCCTATTAATTTATTTCCAGTTTTGTGTGTATTAACAATGATAAGCATAACACTGAAAATTGGTATTTATTGTACATTAAATCTACTGACATAATAGATTTTAATACACAATGAGTACCAATTTTCAGTATTATGCTTATGGAAGTCTTGTAAGAATCAGCCAATATTACTGTTACAATAAAACAAGTGGCAACAGAAAATAAAATATATTGTCTTGGCAAGGATTCTTGGTGAGTTTGTGACTGAAATACATTTAAAACAAGAAACTTTCTGGCCATACATTAAGCTGTATTTTAGAACATCTAAAATTTTGTTTGTGTATATGAAGTGTAGTGTATGTTCTTTCTGACCATAAAACACATAATCAAAGAAAGTGGAATGAAAGAAGAGTATATGCCATTTGTTGCATACCTTTCTATAAAGTAAATATTTTGAGACCTTGTCAGATATATCGGAATAGAGATTAGACGAGGCAGAAAAAAAAATCAACTGGGGGAGAGTAACAGAATGACTACCTTTATGTATTACGGAGTGTAATTTTGAGTGGGTACTTTTTCCCAAAAAAGAATACCCAAGTTCTACAGTTTGAAATGACACAGTCAACTCTGTTACATAACTTGGCTGAATATGTACGTAGATCTGGCCCTTATTCCTCATGTTGATTGACTTAAAATTTTATAGCCCATCATCTATAAATAAAATAGTTGCATAATGGCATCATCCCTCAAGTATTTTAAACAGCAAAGAATCTTGAACATTATTGTTAAAGCCTTATAGTCTGACTAGTAACATATGGAGAGCCAACTCTTTAGATGAGGAGTTATGTAAACTCTGAAGAGTGTTATATAACAGCTTTATTGTCACTCCTTGCACTAACTGCAATTTTCTTGTTGAGTTTCAAGGACAGACTCACATATAACACAATACTGTAATCTATACTGGAGATTAGCAGGAAATAGACTATTAGAAGCAGGCCATTCCAGTCCAGAAAGGGTTGCAACCAGGCATACTTGGTCAACGATAGGCCTAGTCACCAATGCCACACCAGTGCCACATGGGGCATGAGTGTAGAGAGTAAAGAAGATGACCTTGATGGACAGAGGGAAGCTCCATTACCAAGGCAACAAGGAGATAAACATTACTTAAGCCCAGATGAGGGGGGAGGGTTATGAAAACATCTCAGACAGATGCCCCCTAGTTCACATTAATGGAATAAAGGGAGGAGGAGAAGCACATTCAGATTTACAAGATTCTGTCTTGATGCCAGTCTTAAGATACTGGTCTTAATAAAAGTAGCTTTAGACATACAGTACCTGGTATCTGTTTCTTGGTCTGGACTACTTTGTAGGGCTGACAACGAGCAACAGGAGTACAGGAAGGCTTTCTTCAAAGAAAGTACAATTCCATCTAGAGCAGTCTTTCTCAGCCTTTTTTACCCTGCAGGATTTGCAGATCTCAGAGAATTCCCGCATAAAAAATATCATACCTACAGCTAGCATTGTGTGGTGGACAGTTTAAAAAAACTGTATTTTTCACTCTCTTTTTTTTCAATCACAAGCTCTCATGGAAACCCTAGCAACCACTCACTGAACCCTAGGGTTCCATGGAATCCCAGTTGAGAAAAGCTGATCTAGAATCAGAGATCTACTCATTTCCTGAACCATGAACTTTCAGAGTGCCTTTGTCTTGTTGGGATTCAATTTCAGCTTATTGACCCTTATGCAGCCCACTATGTGTCTAGGTACTGGTCCAACTACTATATCTATTGTGAAATCAGGTAGTACCTAAATCTGATAAATTAAACCTTCTGGGGGATGGCGGAGGAATAGAGTTGCTTGGTAACAACATATTTGTGACATCCAATCCCAACACCCTACTAACTTCTTCCAGTGGCTTCTTATAAATGTTAATTACTACCTTGTGAAGATCAGTTAAAAAGTAGACTTCAGAGCCTTTTCAAGACTTCAAGAGACCTAGGACCAGAGTGTTCATTTAGTGACTTACCTAGACAGATGCATGGGGGTTATTTTGCATCAGCTGCATTGATGTTGATGTATTTTTTTCTCACTGAAGTCAGTGACTCAGTAAAGGAGCAGGTGAGAGAAAGATCTCCCATATTGAACTCACTCTTATAATATCTACTTTATTTTAACATACTGGTTTTACACACTTGAGTTAACAGTATTTATCATTTTAAAAATTGAACCACACCTTGAAAATCCCAAAAAGCTCTGGCACCCTGTAAATGTTTCAGTTTGTTAGATTACTGGTGCTTGACCATTACTATCACTTTATTGCAGAAATTCACCCAGGAAAAATAGGTGGTACTTCTAACCTGTTCTTCAGAGTGAAATTTCTATTTCTTTCATTTATCCTGTTGGTTGCTTGTAAGTATTACTGTAGCAGTAGATAACTTGTAACCTTTGTTCTCCTCTTCCCTTTAGCTAGTTACTTGTTACCAGCTACTACTGGTTTTAGCCTGGCATCCTTTTTTTTTTTTTTGTGCATGCTGGTAGTACTCTTCCCTGAATTTAAATCTATCCCTTTGCCACAGGCGACTGAGACTGCACTGATTGCAGGGTGTAGGCATTAGCACTAACAACTTGTTGGTCATCACCCTGACATTAGCAACATTGTGGAGAATTCAAGATTTGCTAACTAAAGCAGAGGCCCATAAAATGAGGACAAGATATGCCTACATTACATGACTCTGTTTATCATGTACACGTTTCCTCGAAGAATCTTTTGTAAATTAGATTTCTGCAGTGTTTGGTTTCAAAGTAAGCAAAGATGGTTTAGATTCAGCACGGGCACCCTTTGCTACAAGTCTTTTCCCTGACTCTCATGATAGCCATGCAGGCTCAGGAAAATACTCATTTGAGTTCAGGAGGTGCTACAGAGGTGGTGGCAGAGTGCAACTACATGTTGCCAATTCGTCACTGCTTCTGTAACACTTCTGAAAACAAGTGTTTTCCTGAGCCTGCACATCTCTGGAGTTGGGTGGCTGTGAGGAGATGGCAGCTATTGAAACAGGCAATATTATAACCAAAGCCTGGATAAGCAATCAAGGAGAAACATATCAAGAATCTTTCAGCAACAGTCTACATGACTAATGACCGGGGTGGAGGAACACAGTCTTCCTGTCAGTGTGTGGTCAAGGTTTAATTGTTGTTTAAGACTTGTGTTCAACTTGGCTTTTTTATTTTGTTTTGCTTTTTGTATTATAATGTTATTATTGTATTTGGTTTTTTTGTTACAGATTAAAAAGCATTTATAAAGAGATCACATGAGAGTAGACAAAGGGATTACTGGGCACTGTAGCTGACTGGCTTGGTCCCTAGTGCATGTCGTAGGGAAAATGGGCCCTATGACTAGAGATTTTTTCAAGAGATCTCAGTCCCTCAGTTGACTTGGTCACAACAGCAGATAACAGACAGGTGAGACATTTGTTTCCCAATTCAGTACAGCAAGCAGAGTGGTCAGATGGTCTCTGTAAAGATGATATCAGTTATCCTAAATAAAGGTAAACCTGCTCAAGGCATGAATGATTGAAATTCTTCAGTTCTTGCCCAGGAAATTGCAGTTGTTCGTGGTACTGGATAAAAATAAGGAAGATCCATGGCATCTCCTATAACACCCTAAGTCAAGGTCAGTTTCTAGACTCCGACTGGACACAAGAACAATCCCTGAGTTCTAACCTCCAAGGCTCAGCAGTAGAAACCATCATGGCTTCCAGATAGCAACCAGCAAGATCTACCAAAGGATTTGGCTTGTCTTTAATGGAGACTTGTAGCCACAGCAGCAGGGTCTCTGAACTACTGTTTGAGGTTTTTTTCCCTCCTTCCTAAGGGGGCAATTCCAGTTGATGTTGGGAGGAGAGATTAAGTTCTGGGCATTTCCATTATGGGGTGGGATAAAGCTCAATGCTCTCCCAACTCCTGATGAACATTTATGTGAAGCCACTTGGGGAGGTTGCCCATATGCTGATGATACCCAACTTTGCATCTTGACCTCAGGCCAAGATGACATATGATGTAGTTAAGGTGCTATTGCAGTGTCTGGAGACTTTTAGGATATGGATGGGGAGGAATAGACATAGGCTTAATCCTAGCAAGAAAAGAGAAGCTTTGGGATCAGAATCCAGATTCCAGGGATATTCTGTCTTTAATTTTGGACAGGGTCATGCTTCACTGTACTGAACTGGTTTATAATCTGAGAGGGTCCTTCATGACTCACAGCTCCTGCTTGAGGAGCAAGTGGTAGCTGTGTCTAGGAAGACTTTGCACAGCTCCAACTAATGCACCAATTGCAACCCTTCCTACAACAGAAGGGCTTACTTAAAGTCATTCATGCCTTGGTTAACTCTCATTTGATCTGTTGCAACATGCTATATGTGGGGCTGCTCTTGAAGACCATTAGGAAGCTACAGTTGGTCCAGAATGGAGCAACTCAAATTGTTATGGATGCATCTCATCACTGAGAACTGCTCTGGTTGGCTTCAGTGTACAATTTGAGATGATGGTTGTCTTCCTTAAAGCTCTCTATGGCTCTGTATGACATATAAATGTCTTCAGGACTGTCTCCCAATTATATATGCCCATCCAATAACATCAGAAAGAGTAGACTCCATGTGGCTTACCACTCTCAGGGAATGCCATCAGAAGGAACTGGGGAAGTGGGCTTTTTCAACTGCTCCCCCCCCCCCTGCAGTTCTCTGGAACAATATTATTCCTAAAGCTTGACTGGCCCCAACCTGCTGGGATTCAGGAAACCTATCAAAACCTGGCTCTTTCAGCAAACCTTAGGAGTGGATATGTGGTAGGAGTGTTTTTGTTCAATTGAATTTGGTACACTGTGGATGTTGTTATCAGTTATAACGATTCTTATTGTATTATTTTTTTAAATTAAAGTTATGTATATTGGATATGTAAACCACTTAGTCAGCAATGACTGAAGCTGCATATAAGCCTAGTAAACTAAATAGCAACAGTTGTTATTTTTTTCTATTTCCACAGAGAAAGCTACTGATGGCTCCTTACAGAATGAAGATTGGGCTCTTAACATGGAAATCTGTGACATCATTAATGAGACAGAAGAAGGGTAAGGAAACAAGTACTGAAGTCATTAGAATATGCTCACTGGATGTGCTCGCTGATGATTTTGTATTAGCCTACACTGTTGTGCATGCATTTTCTGAAATACTTGCAGACACACCCAGCTCAGGAAAAGTGATCTGTGTATTGGGGAGCAGTGATATAAAACATAAAAGCTCAACCCTGGGTCTTGTGACACTTTTCAGAAAAGACAATACTGCTCAAACACTGTTTTTGTTATCATCAGCTGCCAAAAATACCATTACTGTAGTCATAATTCTTTGCACAAGGGTAAAATCAAACTCATACTCTTTTCCTGACATCTGAAAAAATAAAACTATTCTTAATTCTCTTTTTTAATTTACCTTTTCTTTATAGTCCCTTTTTTCTCTCCACTCCTCCTTCCCTCCCTCTCTTTCTCTCTTTTTTCCTTTGTTCTTCCCAAAGGACTTAATACCCTCAAAGCTGGTGATTGAGGAGATTTGAAAATCTCAAATGATGTGCTCTTTGTTTTGATTTTGTCCATTTCCAATTGGGGTTCCATTCTCAGGAATAATGATTCTGTAATAAAATCAGAGAGAGAGGACACAAAGCAAGGTGTTAAGGTTCCAAGTCATCTTTTTTTGCTGAAATATCACCTTTCCATTCGCCTTATGGATATACATCTTGGATAAATCACAGAAGCATTTAGAAATCTAAGGAATGCCAAACACATCTGCGTTGAATCCTATAAATAACTCCTGGTGGGTTTGCTGGTGACCTCATGCAAGACAAGAACATCATGGAATGTATGTTCTATGGAATTCAAAGCAGTGTTTACTTGATTGGTGACCCAGAAATTGAAGGAAATCTTCTAGTGTTTTTCATTCTTGTAAAATTTGAAGCCCTATTATCTGTCGGTCAAATGTGTTTTGAGGCTGCCTTGCAGTTCTTTTTCTCTGGTTCAGGTCTACATATCTGTCCCAGCATGTCTTCCATTTCATGTCCCCCACACAGACACAATACATACTTCAGTTTTCCATTCTTTGCTACAACAGTTCCCTTACTATTCTTTGGAATATTTATTTGGAATGAGAAAATGATGATTCTCATCCTAGTTCATCTGTGTTCCAATGGACTTACCTGAGATCGTTCAAAATTTTGTAACTCAGTATTTCTTAAGCTATGTTAATGAAACCCCAGTGTTCCGCAAACATCTTGCAAGTGTGCCACAAGTGTTTGCAGAAGTAATTCACCTATACATACTGAATCCATTCTGTTGCTGTTGTGCAAATTAGGCCGTGCAAATCTTCATTGAGGCAAGTACACTGAGTTGGGAAATTGCAGAAGTCCATCTTTGCAAAATATAACAACGAAACAGCTCAAAACAATGCATGCAGTTGCTTTGCTGCAGTTGAAACATCTTCTGCACATTATGCAGAATTCCCCACTCAGTGCTGCAAAGCATGTGGTCACTGGATACAAGAATTTGCACAACCCTCTTGCACAACCCCCCAGGTGCCTTGGTTCATGTTACCGCACAGATACAGAAAACTTCAAAAAAGGACCAGCAGAGCCCACAAGATTATGCACCCATTTCCTGCAGCCAACCACAGGGAGGCAGCCTGTACCTCCATTTGCAGCCCATAATTTCCCAATATTCTGTTAGCAGGTGTGCCCACCCCCAGGCCTTCCAACCAAGTACTTGCTTGTCCTTGCACATCTCAGCCAATATCAAGTTCTTGTCCAGAATCAAACCCAATATGTCCATTTTTGCATTATTTTGTCACATCATGCTGGTTGGCTCCTCAACAAAGATTACCCAGTGCTTATCCTGTTGACTGCTGTGGATACTGTTGCTGTAGTGCCATTTCCTTCAAGTGGTGACTGAAATTAGAGGCACAGCAAGAAACTAGAGCCCTCAGCTACTGACAGCATTCTGCTTCAGCCACGTGCACCTGGGCAGACCAAATTGCCTTTTTTTCTTTTTTTAAAAAAGAAAGTCATAGATGCCTCCTCATTAACAAGACTTTGGTGGCCTGTGCTCTTGAAAAGTTTAAGAAACGGTACTGCGACCCAAAAATGGCCCTTTCCCCTTTGTAACTGCAAGTTGGTAACAGACCACATTGCTAACTTTTCTAAATAAATTTTCAGATAAACCCACACACCAGCCCCTGCCCCTGTCTTACTTTCTCCTTTAGCTCTATCCATTTTTCTCAATGCATCTCTCACGCCTTCTTTGCAAAGACAATTTCTGTGGATAGACTATGTTCCACTCTCATTTTGCTCAATAGTTATTCCTTTCTGGCATGTTGAAGGTAGAAACCTTTCCTCTCATTGCAAACCAGGCACTACTGCTAAGAATTTACCTGGGCATAATGAGAGCAGATATGTAAATAATACCTTTTTCCTGCACATTCTCTATGTGCTTACTAGTGCCAGGAACTCAAAAGAGATCTCAGTTTTAGATCTGTTGATGTCAGTTGTTAATTCTTTCTTTCTTTAAATATTCAAATGATCTACCTTCCCTTTTTGGTGTCTCATTTTATTTTCAGGTATCTTCATACCTGAAAGGAGTTTTAGGCATCTCCTTTCCTTTAGTTCAAGTGAATAAAAATGTTGGGTGGGGGGAGCCACTACTAGTATTGGGAGGAAGAGGTAGCCCTTTTTGTGCTTTGGTTGTGGGATTCCAGAGTATAATTAAAGAGGAATAAAGCTGATTCTGAGCCATATTGCCTGGCAAATATAGTATATAGTATATTTTGTCTCTCGTCCAATGTTAGTGCTTTTATAACCTTACGTTTGCTGCTGTTAGGCCCAAAGATGCCTTCCGAGCCATAAAGAAAAGGATCCTTGGGAACAAGAATTTCCATGAAGTGATGCTGGCTTTAACAGTGAGTGTGGTGCAGATTTCTCAGTTACCTAAAGTTATCCCTTTTCCTCCTCTCTCACCTTTGCTTTTTGCCATCTATTGGTGGGGTATATCTTTCCAATAAAGCTTTGTTGACAAGCTGAGTGAAGGGCAGTCCCGCTCCATTAGGACGGTGCCAGCAAGGGAGAAAGCTGTTGTAGTAAGTGTCTTATCCCAAGAATATCTCTGGAAAAGAGGTGTGAACTCTAACCTGGAATACTACGTTTTAATTTAGGTAGTGGGCAAGCACTAAAGGTTTTTTTTTTTAAGTATGTCAGGAATGTTGTCTGTCTTAATTGAAAGCAAGTGCAAGTACACTAGACCAGTGTTTCTCAACCGTGGCAACTTGAAGATGTGTGGACTTCAACTCCCAGAATTCTGGAATCTGGGAGTTGAAGTCAACACATCTTCAAGCTGCCGAGGTTGAGAAACAACACTGCACTAGACAGTAAACGAATAATTTTGTTCGACCAAGTGTGAAAGGACCATACCTTTCTGCTTGCCCTGTGGACACCAAGGTCATTTTTTGCAACCAAAGAATTGAGTCATTTGGGATTGGTACTATGTGGGTATTTCTAAAAAGCTAGCTGTTGTGTGATCAGGAAGTGAAAAGGCAAAAAGTAAGTGGACCAGAAGTAACTTCTAATGCATCTTGTTTGGCTTTGCAGGTCCTTGAAACGTGTGTCAAAAACTGTGGCCATCGCTTTCATGTACTGGTTGCTAGCCAGGATTTTGTAGAAGGTGTATTAGTACGAACCATCCTTCCCAAAAACAATCCTCCAGCCATTGTACATGACAAGGTGCTGACCCTCATACAAGTGAGTGCATTTCTGTCTGTTGTTCAGAGGGCTTCCAATTATGAGAACAGACCCACAGTTTCTTTGCCTAAACCACAAGCCCAGGTTATTTTCATGGCAGTATGTAATCCATGCTTACTAAATAAAAGGGAACATCCTATCCATACTTGCTTTCCTGAGGATAGCTGAAATGTGAAATCTTTTACGTACCATGCAGATGTATTCAATTTACTTAATATCAGACTGTATTCTGTATAATTCTGTCACTGTTCATGTAAAGAGACAAAACACAGGTGGCAGGCTGAAGCTATCTTTTTTAACTCATAAAAATCTTAGCTATCCATCTGCTTTTTGAAATCTCAGCTAGAGTAGCTTACAGGTTGACAATGTATGCTTACAGTCATAGGGGCTAGAAACTTAACATTTAAAAAAAAATCAAAATCAGGTTTTCCAACAGTTCCATGCTGCAGCATTACCGTATGTCTAGTATTTATCAGATCATTCCAGTATTTAGATTCTGACCACCCCATGCAGCCAAAAACCTAAAAACAGCTAAAATGTCCAGGATGCCATACAGAATGTTCAAATCTGGTAACTGTTTTCTGCATATAATACACAGACTGTGTGCTTTTCTTGCATACTTAACAGAATCATAATGTTGAGACTTTTTTTAAAAAATCGCACAGGAGTTTAAAAATGAAGAATATGCATCATAATGATTCTCCTGTCTTTCTAGTCCTGGGCTGATGCATTTCGTAGTACACCAGACCTGACCGGGGTTGTAACTGTTTATGAGGACCTGAGGAGAAAAGGCCTGGAGTTTCCCATGACAGATCTAGATATGCTATCACCTATCCATACACCACAGAGGGTAAATGTTTAACGCACAATAATTCTTTATTTGCATTACAAATTATATATACAAAATATTATATGAATAGCATTATATGAAATATATCTTGGGAGTATTTAGAAATAGCATTGTTGATTTGTTCCCAATTTTTTTCCCTTTCTAAACTGATACATGTTATGAAAAAAAATGGAAGAGCTACATAGCAAGATATATCAAGTGTAGTGAAAGTAAGCAGATCCCTTGGTTCCAAAGGAAACTTTATTGCCACATAATCAAAGTTGAAGAACTATATAGAATTCAAGAAACAGGCTTCATAACCACTGTAAGGCTTTGTTGAGACTTCTGAACACAAACTGCCTATGTGGTTTTGAACATTTCCCCCCAAAGCACACAGTCTAGTTGAAAATCTGCTTTGTTTTTAAATGCACCATATTTCATCCTACTGGATTCCTTGCTGCTCATGCAGAGATATGGAAAGAGCCAGGCTGCAGTGGCTGTTTTGGAAGCCATAGAGAAACATTAAGGGGAATGGGAAGAGTTTTGAGCTGCAGGTCCCGCTCATTACTTAGAGAAAAAGAAAACACCATAACAGTGGGTAAGAAAAACAGCATATAACATACCCCAGCAGATTTTATTTTTAGCAGAAATAACTGAATTACTCCCTTTCCTTTATGGATTCCTCTTTAGACTGTATACACACCAGATTCCCAGTCAGGAGTTACTTCATCAGCAGATTCTCCCCAAACAATAGATTCAATCCTGCACCCTGTATCCTTACCACAAGCTCCAGAGACTGCTGCTGATGCCTCCATCACACCTACACCAGATCAGGTAAGAGCAACATGAACCACTCCCTTCCCTGTGTGTAAGAGAGTTTAGTGTTGAAGGCCACCCCTTTTCTATTTCATTATGGCAAGTTTCTGAGTTGCTGAAAAAGGAATCCACACACCTAATGGACCAGTGTCAAAGAACCTGTTTGTCTGAAAGAGCAAGCAGTGCATTTAAGAATATCAAGAAGACAATTTAGGCAGGATATAAGGATTCCTTGTAGAATAGCCAGGCTCCCATGTATTATTCACAAATAAGCCCACATCCATTAGTACATACATCACACCCTTATGTACCAATTCATAACTTCTCTGCAAGGTTTGAAATGGTGCCTCTTAGCTTCCACTTTTAGCCCTTAGCCATTAGGCTATACTGAGTATAATGACATAACACTGGGGGCAAAATTCCAGTTGCCTACTCTGGCATGTAGGCCAAATTCATCTCATGTAGCTATTTGCATCTGTCTGACCATACAGTAGAAGAATTCAGGATAGAAGAGGAGTATGTCTTGTTAACTCAGAATCCAAAAAGAATTCAAGGAGATTCCTGGAAATCTCCAACTAATAAAAAAGTGCAGAGAGCAGGAAAGTACTGAGCTCATTTATGCTTAAATTATTACACCTAGCAGAATAGAGAAAGCTGTATAGGCAAGAGCAACCAGAATATACTTGCTTGATGAACTACAGGTAGTCCTCAGCTTACAACCACAATTGGGACCAGAACTTCCATTGCTAAGCAAACCAGTCATTAAGTGAGTCATGCCCTTTTATGACCTTTTTGCCATGGTCATTAAGTAAATCACCATGGTTGTTAAGTGAATCACATGGTCATTAAGCAAATCTGGCTTCCCCCATTGACTTTGCTTGTTGGAAGCCAGCTGGGAAGGTCACAAATGGCGATCATGTGACCCTGGGATACTACAACCATCATAAATACATGCCAGTTGCCAAGTGCCTGAATTTTGATCACATGACTGCAGGGACTCTGTGATGGTCATAAACGTGAGGACCATTCATAGGTCACTTTTTTCAGCATCATCGTAACTTCAAACAGTCACTAAATGAATGGTCATAAGTCGAGGACTACTTGTATTGGTTTGACAAGGCAACTTCCTAATCAGTAGTGGAATGCTTAGAAAATGGCTCTATTTGTTACTTTCAGATTGGAAAACTACGCAGTGAACTGGAAGTGGTGAATGGAAACGTAAAAGTAATGTCTGAGATGTTAACAGAATTAGTGCCAGGACAGGCTGAACCTTCTGACCTTGAACTGCTCCAGGTAGGAAATGCTGGAATGTGAAGTCTACTATTTCTGTTGTGTGTAGGGACTTCATTCAGTTCAACCTAGCAAGCATGGAGATGAGCTCTTAACCGACTCCCAAAAACTATCTTTTGGATTCATGTCCTGGATGAGTAGATATAGATTTTTAACTGATTAGTTACTACCCGCTGCTTCTTAACCTAGTTTCTTTGGTTCTGTTCTCATAATTTGTACCTTCCTCCTGTGGGTAGGAACTGAATCGGACGTGTAAAGCGATGCAGCAGCGTATATTGGAGCTGATTCCCCGCATCCTCAATGAACAGCTAACTGAGGAGCTGCTCATTGTCAATGACAACCTCAACAATATTTTCCTGCGCCATGAACGGTATTCCTGCAACCATCTTTCCCTTTCCCTTCTCTTTCATAAGCAAAGCAGCTGGCTGTCCTCCATTGAAACTATCTCATTGTTTCTCATAGGTTTGAACGGATCCGATCTGGCCAGCCTGTAAAGGTAATTCAGCATTTACTTACTTTGTTTGAATTATATCCTGCCTTTTTTCCAAGAGCTCAAAGCAGCATACACTGCACTCCCTTTACCACTCTATCCCCACAAAAGCCACCCAGACAGGTAAGTTTTGGGCTGAAAAGTGAGTGGCCTAAAGATGCCTATGACTTTCCATGCCTGAGAGTGGCCTTGATCCTGGGATTTCCTGTTGCACTCATTTCTTTCCTTCAAAGCATGCTCATGAGGTCATTCCATTGATATTGCTAGAGAATAAGATAGAATAGACAGTGGCTACAGCAGCATATTTGAGCTTATATTGTATAGTCCTTCCTGGCTTCAAATACTTGTAATTGGACTGCTTTCACCTAAAAGTTGATAAAAATGTTAGAAGTTCTACTGGTATTTTTCTGGTGAACTTAACTTTAATTTGGACATGCCAAAATGTTTCCAGTGCATACCTGATTCAGGATGCACTTCAGTTTATGATACATAAAACTTAACGAAGTTGTTGCATTGATTAGAGGTAGAGAAAGATTCTAAGAGGATTGTTCATTATGTAAATCTGGTTGGTTGGACTGATCCAAAACTAGGGCAATAGCTGTGGTTCAGTGGAAGAGTTTGTACAGTCTATGTCAAAGATTCCAGATTCAGTTCTTGGTTTTTCCAGAGAGAGATGGAACAGACTTGCTTGAACTTCTGGAGGACGACAGCCAGTCAATGTAGGCAATAGTTTGAGATGATGAAGAATGTTTTCATCTCTTCCCAGAATCACTTTCCTTCATTTGTGTACATTGCTAGGCTCATTGTCCTTTTTGTCATATACTTTCATACCATTCTTTGATAGCATAGCATAAATACGAACTCCAGGGAGCCCCAAGGGTTTTACTGATTGCATATATCCAGAAGTAAGGGGCCTGAATATTGCTTATTCCGTACTAAAGCTAACAGTGGTGAAGTATTTCCTTCTTCTCATGCTTTATGCTTGATAAAATGTTGATATAAAAACCACAGAAATGTTTTCAATTCTTTAACTGGTTTTCAGTCCCAGTAGAACCTCCATTGGGAACATGAAGTCTGTCATGTCTTGAAGTCCTAAGATGCCCCAGGAAATGGTTGTATGAGAATTCCTTTGAACAATGGAAGGCCTACATGGCTTTTTCTTCATTTTTTCCCCTTGTTAGAACTGTAGCCCTAACACTCTTGAATGTTCAATTAATAGAAGACAGCATTTTAAAAAGGTAAACAAATGAGAGCTGCTTGAATAGATTGCAAATTTAATTGGCTGTTTCATGTAGCAACTTTTCATTCACACCACCCTTTTCTCAGGCTTCCATATCCTTGGTTAGATTTCACTAGCAAATCAAAACCATGATCTGTGAATTGGGAGGCATATTTTGGAAGAAATGCTGTGATCCTTGACATAAGTCCAAGATTAGCAAAATATGCTTTCTTTCTTTTCCAAGCAACAAAATGATACAGAAAATGCAAACGGTCTGGCTGACATGGGATCTAGTATCACACCAGCAGAAAAAGGTCCTGAAGTTGTCAGTACACTTTCCTCTCAGCTTGCAGGAATTGGTAAGTACCATTGTTGGGTTCTTAGGGCTATGTAATTCCTTGTTTTATCCCCATTTAGATTCATAATTCTGGCCACTTGCCGAGCTCTCTCTAGTCTTTATACATTTTACTTCTTATTAAAAAAGAAAAAAATCCAACATCATTTGAACATAGGCTAACAAAAGCAGTGATAGGCAGATTTATTGAAAAATTATTAAAAACTTGATAGCCACATTTGACCAAACAGATGCTGTGTAGAAGTCAGAATAGATAACAATCATTCTGATACTTTCCTCATCTGAGAATTTGCTCCTCTCCCTGCAGGAAACCTCAGTTCTGCTTTTTCAGACTGGTAGGTTCATTACATCATCATACATTTTTAACTAGTGTTGGGTGATATCTTGCTGTCTTTTGCCTTGTAGATCTAGGTTCTAACAGTGTCAGTGCAGGTTTGCAGTCCCTTAACAATTCCAGCAAACTGGAAGAAGAGTTTGATATGTTTGCACTGACCCGTGGGAGCTCCTTAGCTGAGCAACGCAAAGAGTAAGTGAGTGTACCACTATATTAAGGTGGGCAAAAATAATACTGTAGAGTATAATTTTCAAACTAAGGTTGTATGCGCGTTTTGGTAAATTAATGTATGTTTGTATTCAGATTTTACTGGTGTCAATCTGATTTGTATCTCTGCAGAACCTTTGATTTTGTTTTTTAAATGTAGACATAATTTCAAAAGTTCGCAGCTATCTGCCCTTCCGCGTTTTTTCATATAGATAAGCAAGTGGCTAATCCCAAATTCTGAAGTCCTGCAAGTAGGAAAAGAAATGGACAAACCAGGAGACTGAAATCAGAGACGCCAATATTTTGGAGAATAAGTTTTGAAAGTGGTGTCACTTGACTCAAGTAGCATCAGTCTTGCCATGTTGTATATGAAGTTGAAATTCTTAGTTTTGGTGTCAATTTGAGAATGATGGGTTCCCTTAGCAGTGTATTGCCATTCAAACTTCGATTTCCTCTTTGATTATAGACTACTAAATTGCAGGTATTGACTTCTTAAATTTTGAATACAGTGATGCTAAAAAAACCATATTTTTGTGGCTTATTATGCCCTAACAATGATGCTAGAGTGGATTTGGGAATTAGATTGTTGAGATTTCAAAAGACTGTTTGTGGTTCTACTCAAGAGAATTAAGACAAACCTGAGCTATAATTAGCACATTCCTCTCCTCCACTCCCTTTCCCCTTTGGCATTTTCTAGATCTCTAGTGATTTCTGTGAATTGCAGCAGCAGTAAAGTGGAAGGTTTGTTTTTAATAGCATGGGCCAAATGAAGAGCAGATTTATGAATTAGTGCAATCTAGCAAGGTACAGTAACTCAATCAAGACTAATGCTTTAGCTACTGTTGTGTACTATCTCTCCCTATGCTAATAGTCTGTGTGAGAGAGAGAATGTTTTCATATTATATCTAGTTTATGTGCTCTAGAATAACCTAGAGAGGGATTTTCAAGAGTTGGGGGTGCCTCCCTCTTCCTACCTTTTGAAAACAAACTTCATATACATTAAGAGGATATTACACTTATATTTTAGGATGACATGCAGTCTCCCACGCTCTTAGATTCACTCTGTAGACTGAACTTCTAATAGGATGGAAGGGAGAAATGTTAAATACATCGGAGTAATCATAGTAACTATATTTAATTTAAATTGAATCCTTTTTTCTTTTGTCCTGACCTCTCCACTTTTTGGAATGCAGCTTTTAGCATGCCAGTCAAAGATCAAGTGAGGCCCTTGAGCCAAGAAATGGAATGCACCCAACTTTAGGTCATTTACCTTGTTTGTTTATCTAGTAGTGGTAATGCAGATTTTGTGCAAGCTGATATGCAAGTTAAAAGCATGAGCTGTCCCCACAGTAGATGGCTGAGCTAGCATTTCTCTGAAGAAACTGTTATCTTGTTTGTCAGAAAGTTCTTTGATTTTAATTTTCTCACATATTCTTAATTACTTAATTGTCTGTTAAATAAACTTTATTCATAAAGTTGACACAGCTCTTCACTGTATAAAGTAACAGAAGCTTCCTGCAATAGGGCAGGAAAAATCATCAGGCTATTTTGACACAGTCTACTGAGACATTCCTGAGGCAAACCCATGAATTCTCCAGGTGGTTTTAAAGTAACCATAATTTTCTTAGCCATCCCACCCTCCCTCACTTTCTTCCACAGACCTAAATCTGTTTAATAGGAATAATGGCAGTACTGACCCACCCTGCAGAATGGCTATGAAAATTACATGAGGCATTTTGTGTACCAAAAAAGCATGATGTGAATTCTAAGCACTACTCATCTGGGTTTAGTCTTGCAATGATATTTGGCTAATTCTGAAGGTTCCACCAGCTTAGTAGTTCCAAAAAACAAAGCTGTGTCCTGACATATTTTCAGACTTGATAGCATAAGATTGGAGCAAGTCTTTGAGTGACACCGCGCTAATAGAAACAGATGTTTGTCAAGGGCGTGTGCGCTTACGCCCCCTCCAACACTTAGCAAAACAGGCTATGTGCCAGTATGCTTCTAGACACCACTGACAAACCTCTTGCAGCCACTGAGGAGCTTGTAATGCTTGACGCAGAGAGCGCCTTCTCAGGCGCGTTCACAGATGAAGGGAGAGCATAGCAGAGGAAGAATACAGATGCCCTGTACATATGCCAGGCTGCAGGAAGTCTGCTCCCAGCCTGCCTGCTGCTAATGGAGTGTGAAGTAGAATTGGGAACTGTATGGAAAGAAAGCAGAGAGAGAGAACCAGCACCTGAAGCAGCTGAAACCTAATCTCTTGACATACACTTTGGCTGATCTTCTCCCACTCTGGGTAATTGCAGAGGAACTGGACAGTGTATTTTCTCCAGTACAACTTGATCCTCCTATGATTGAGGCAGGTGTAATCTTTCTGATAAAGAGGCACCTTAGATTTATTCTGCTTTCTCCAACTGGACTGGATGCCTCCTATTTTAACTTTCTTGCCAGCAAACCAGACTGGGATTATCTACTTTACAACCCACCTCCACTTGCACGTACATTTGTGCTTTTCTTTTCTTGTGCTTTGACTGTCAGATCAAGATACCTTTACTGGAGCTGGGTTTGGGTGTCTTTCCAAAACGTCATGAACACCTGCATGCAGAATTTCTGGCAACACCTCAAACCATTCCTGCCTTTCTGTCTTATCAGTGGTATGGTGGTGGCACTCTACTTCATCATTGATGCGATTGTGCACAGCGGGCCCTTCACTGACAAGCACTTCTTTGAAAAGTTTGAGCAGAGGTGGCCCAACCCCCTGGCTCCAAGAGGGAACACGTCCCAGTGATTATGGGTGGGACAGAGATACGGTTTGGGGGAACTCACTCCTGGGCATCATCCAAGGCTGCATTGGCCTTCCTGTGTAAGAAATAATTTGTTTAGGTAGAGTGCGGGCAGAAGGCGGGTCTGGGTGTACTTTAGAGTGAGTAGCAAAAATGAGTTATTTTTGTCAAAAAGGGTGTAACTGTATGAAACAGTTCCTATGAGATGATGTTCAGCTACAAAGCTATTGCAATAGCTATATGCATTGATTAATCTGGAAAAATTATGCTTGTCTAATTTTACCTGCAAAAGAGAGCATGTAATGTGTGTTAAGCTCATGCACTGAAGTGAAATGTAGAACTATATGCATATGTAATTCTACACTGAGTGCATATAAGACTATATTTAAACAAAAGTACCTTATTCCCTCTGCATATAAAGCTATACTTAAAATAACATTTGCAAAAATCTCAAAAAGCAAGCCGATAAGTGAATCAGATTGCTAGGGGCAGGGCACAGCAAGTTAGTACCTATTATAATTCTTTAATCTTTCCCATAACGGCCAATATCAGAATAACTTCTGTAAAATATCTAACTAAAAGATAACATGCAAGAATGTATTATTTCCTTAGTATATACAGGCTGCAAAAAATAATTTTTTCTCAGAACAGGATATAGATTTGATTAGAGGATCAGGTTAGATTTTCAAACAAGCAGATATATGGTTTCTAAGTTTACTACTTAAGAAGCTGGAGTTGGGCTGAGAAGACTCAGAATCATTGGTTGACTTACAGCCTTTCACCCATTCTCAGCCCAACCCACCTCAGCACTGTTGTAATAAAATTATATTTTCTAAAATTACTGTTTCTAAATCCCAGTTTAGCAGCGACAAATTGGTTCTCCATCAGTTGTAAACTATTATACCAAAATAAAGCTGACCAGGAATGGATTTTTGTGTGGAATGACTAGGCACTCCATTTAGTTCTGGTATTCAACCGATACAGAAACTTAAAATTCTTTAATTCTAATAAAAAACAAAACAGATTCCGCAGGCATGTAGGCTGGCTTTTTGTGCTTAATTACATTGGAAAAATATACAGTAAACTTCAGTGAAACTATAATTGAATATTGATTAAATTTTAGAATGAAACATTTGTAACTGGCTTTCTTAGTATATATGCATGTAAATCAATATGCTATAGGGAGAAAAATCTAACTATCAAAGATTCTGACTTAAAATCTTTGCTGCATCTTAATGCTTTGTTCAGTTTATTTCTTCACATCAATGCTCAAGGTGATTTACAGCCATTCTAAACTTCAGCACCTACAAAAACAAAATATTATGCTAAGCCTACTAAAAATAATAACTTAGATAAATAATTCACACCAGTAGCATTGGCCAATTATAACTACAGTCCGTCAAAACATTTTTCACATGCCTCCTTAAAAGAGATTAAATAGCTGTCACTAGAAGATTTCATAGCTGCAGTACCACAGTTACAATGGAAATCCTGCAGAGATGGAATATGGAATAGGGACTTTTCTACAGATTTTCACATGGCCTTCTCAACATACAGAGTGAGCCATTTCTTGAGGTGTGATGGAGTCTATAAACCTGGGACAAAGGAATATATTACAGTGAATGGTCAGGAATTTAGGAATATTGACACTTCTGTGTTGCCAGTGTCTTATTAACCTTATTAATGCTGTCTTTCCAAATGTATTTCAACAACTCCTGATAATTACATTTAAGAAATTCTTTACAAACTCTAGGAGTCAGTAGCTTTGTCATGGAATTTGGGCCAAGGCTGGGGACAGTCTTTCAGTCACTCATACATGCATACACACAGACACATGCTTACAGACAAGAGAAAGCCTGCAGGTTCTCACATTTGCCAGAAACCATTCTGAGGATGTCCAGCAAAATTGTGGACTTACATAAGTAATTCATCTGAGATTTTTACTGAGATTACTGAGAATGAAATAGTTGTTTTCCTGATTGATATTTTACTTCTAAATATCTGGTGACTATACTCTCACACTAAAATCGTGAATCCTAACTTTTATTTGTCTTCAACTGTCTGCAGCTATTTTTTTTCCAATCCTCTAATGCAGTTGATTTCGCTATTTTATTTCATCCTCAAATGACCACAGCTAATCAGTATCATGGATTAAATCTAATGAGATCATCGTTTTAAGCAGCCAGATTAGATTTGTGCTGATGTCACCAACCATTCCTAGAAAATTAGAGAAGACATGATGCATGAGCCTATACAAAGAGATAATTGAAGGGGAGTCTATTGATTTTGACATTAACATTTTCACTAAATTCTTTCTCCTTCACCCCCCCCCTTTTTTTTTTAATTTGGTCCTACTGCCAGCATAAGTACATGTATGTGCCAGTGTTTACCAAATTATGGGCAGTCTTTCTCTCTCTCTTTTCCTATTTGTATACATAGGGTGTACCAAAAGTTAGTTCCAATAGGTCAGTCATGCTATGTTGTTGTTGTTTTCCTTTAGATAAAAGGTTACTGTACTTAGGAACTTTCAAACGTTATGCATCAAATGAGTAAGGAAGAGTTTAAAAGAAAATGGCAACCAACTCGAACATTTAATGTAATTTATATAATAAAGTGTCCATGGGGCCTGACTTTTGGTATACTGTGTGTGTGTGTACGTGTGTGTGGGGGGAATGAACTCCAACCTCACCCTGAAAATGTAGAACATATATCTATGCTTTAGATAAAATGCCAAAAACCACATCTTTTGGATAATCTGGTTTCCTCTTTCAGAGTGAAGTATGAAGACCCTTTAGCCACAAAAGGACTAGCTGGAGCATTGGATGCCAGGCAACAGAACACAGGAGCAGTGAGTAGCTATCTATCAAACTGTTCTGTGTGTAATTGGAGAGGCTTATCCTGCCTATCCAAGTCATCATGTGCCTCCCCAAATGTACCACTGATTTCCAACCAGCATGGTCAGTCATTTTTGCTGGGATTATATGAAATGTAATTCAACAAAACTGAAGGATGCTAAATTTGGGGAGATCGTAGTAATTATCTTAATAATACAGCTTTCTATATTTTCATGTATAATTTCTACATGAATATATCTGCCACTCCAGAGTAAGAGAACATACATCTACCCATGGTGAGGGTGCGTATATGAATTCTAACTGGGGGCAAAAATGATTTCAGTATTCAATTCATTTTCATGCCACTTTTTCACAGTATAATTCCCAAAGCAGTTCCTAATAAATCACAGTAGACTTCTTATATACGTTCAGCAATAATACAAACCAAAGTTTCACAGTAATGCACAGCATTATGTCAGATAGTTCACTAAAATTCAATCCAATTGTAAAAATATAACCCAAATATTTAAAAAGTCGTTCCAAGAAGTTCTGAAGTTGAAACATTTCAATCATCATAATACTTCAACTCCATAATATAGTATCTTGAAATTATAATACACAGCAACCATAAGAAATGATACTAGTTAAAATGCAATTATGTACCTCATCAAAATACTTCAATCAGTTAATAGTCAACAAACTCCAAAAATACAATACAAAAAAAAATAACCTGCAAAAAAGAATGAATCCTATATATTCATCCCAGGGTAAATACGGTCAAAATGGTGAGCAGTTCTCTAAATATATTACCTTCCTATGGTGGAATCCAGTTACACAGTTTTCCAACATAGTTCATCTGAATCAAGCTTCTTTCAAAGTCTGGGTTAGACCTCTGAATAGCAATCCTCCTTTAACTCAGTCCTTAAGAGCAAAAGGCACTGTTTCTCCATTGGGTTTCTTTCGTTCAACCTTCTCTTCTAGGCTTGGGCCCTAAGCCTCTTCAGTTTCTTTTAAAAAATGTCAGATGGGAGAGAAGTTCCCCCATGTTCTTTTATAGAGGAAGGGGATAGTTTCCCTGCTGGGAACATTGCTCCCAGCTCTCCTCATCACCCACGTTTTCTATCTTTTCTGAAAGCAAATTTTCTCTTAACTAGCTGGAACCAGGTGCTTCCTCTGACGGGGCCCCGATTACAAACTGGATGGTGCGCCAAGGAATGGTGAGAATGTATTGCTGCTGGGGAAGATTTCAAAAAGCACTTGGAGAATCTTAAGCAAATTGTGGGACAGGTTGAACACTGTGTGGGGCAACAGCAGACAAAGTGACATGGTTAGGTTTGAAGCCAAGGAGCCTCTTCTTGAAAACGCCACTTTCCAGATTCTGCCTGGCTAGAAGAGAAGTTTTTACAGTAGCCAAAATAAAATGTTTTATAGCTTTTAAATTTATTCCCATCATCTTTGTAACATAAAATGTATAACTCTGAATGTGCTTGCATTGCATTGCAATCCAGAGATTATTCAAGAAAAATCCATTATTTCTTGCTGACTACATTCATGAGAGTCTAGAGATATTTCCCTTGTTGCAGGGAGGAGTAGGGAGGAAGGGTGATGAAGGATCTTGAAGTGACAATATCTTATGGCTCCATATCAAGGACGGATTTGTACCCTCGCATAGCACACATACAGTCATCCAGGGGCAAGTTCTGCTTTGCCACTTCTTCTGACTTTTTTCGTAGCACCCACTGTCTGGAAAAATATATGCACAAACACCAGAATCAGTATCAGGCCGCCTATCATTTTGATCCTGAGATTCCATGTTCAGTACTTGCCACTGAACCAGTCAGTGACATCAACCCAGGATTGGAACTGCACTGCTTTGTCCACGCTGAACCCATACACTGTTCTGGCTTAGTTTTGTGACTCTCATTTCCATCTGTTCCAGAAAGCTCTTCTGAGGATAAAATAAATTATGGCTACATTTTTCTTAATAATGCCTGTCTTCCCCAAGTTTTCAACCCAATTTGATTTGGACAGGAGAGAAAAGAGCTTTACCTTGGCAGAGGAAAGAGAGTGGGACAGAAAGAGCTCAGATTTTGGTACTGGCTTTAAAGGAATTGGTTGTGTGATTTCTTCCCTTGGGCTAGTTGGCTTCTATTAGTTTGGTTCTGTTCTCTTTCTTTTCCGATGGTTTTGTAAGCAAAAGCTCAGTACTTTTTCTGCCTTAATGCTCTTTGTGTCTTTAACTTTGAAAATTTCTTACTTAATTTAAGAATCCATGTGTTGAGACCACCATCTGCTTGCTTTTGAATAATGAAAAGCAAAATAAATTTATATTCCTGCTTTTGCACATTCTTACTATCAAAGTAAGTTTCGTTTAGCATAGGGACTAGAATTAAAAATGATCATTTAGAAGTGGAGTTTCATCAGCACATTGAGGAGTTACAATGTAATTCCACATGCAAGTTTTCATTTTCAGTTTGTGATGGAAACAAAATCCTTTGTATCACAGGCACATGTATGCCTATATGCTTAGTAGCAGTAGGTAAATGGTTGGCCTAATGCACCAGTGTGTTTATGTAAGAAACCCTATTTCCTTTAAATTTTAAGATGAACACAGGAAATGGGGGAATTCTGAGAATCTTATTTAAATCTTTTTGTTGGATTTACATCCCAACTTTCATTCAGGAACTCCAAGCAGCTTACACAGCACTCCTTCCTCCACTTATTCCCACAAAAACAACCTTATGAAGTAGGGATAGTAATTGCCCAGAAGAGCATGAAAGTGTAGAGGAAAGGAGTGAAGCTTTGGGAATTCTTATTTGTCAGATCTTAACTGTGAGGACTTTTGTCCCAGAGTGGCTGTAGTGAGAGCTTAAAGTGGCCTTTATATTAGAAGATGGGAGCAAAGCAGAAGCCCACAAAAGCACTTTTCCTAGACATAAATTATCTGTTTTTGTTTTGCAAAATGTTGTTGCTTATATGGAAAGGCTTGTTAAATACAATGGTATGACCTAAAATAGACTAAAGCACAGAAGATCTTTATGCTTCACTTGATAAAATTAAAATATCTGTCAAAGCCTTCTAATTAATGATGTCTCCCAATATATGTTATGATGCTATCCATGAAGTCAGTTCCTGCAAGGTAAAGTCAAGCCATGTGAGAAGTAAAGATTTCTAACCATTCTTCAGTGATTTATTTCTTATTTCTTATTTCTTCATTTAAGAAATAAGTTGGATCAAAAATGGCCCCCAAGAATTGCACTGATTTGAACCGTGACTTTTTAAGCTTCTCTCAGTTGAGGGTTGACGATACTTTTTACAAACATGGATATGCATGGTCTGTTTGGTCTTTCTCTCACTTTCCTTGTCAGATTCCTGTATCCCAGGCTGCCTTCATGGAGGAAATTGAACAATGGATCTCCACTGAAGTGGTGTGTAATAGAAATGAAATGCTTGTTTATAAGAAGGAGTTAATTACTGTATGCACATTCTACCAGCTATCTTGTGCAGAGGGACATAGCTAAGTGGTAGAGTATATCCTGGAAAGAAATCCTAGATTCTGCCTGTAGCTTGTATAGATGCTAAGTATTAACCACTGAGCCTGGCTTCCTCCCTTGCACTACTCTCCTTGAGTCTGTGTTTCTTCTGAGACAGAGGCAAAGGAGATTTCTGCTCTTCCCTTCTTGTGGCCACTGCTGACTGTCACTGAAATGTCAGCATTGAAAACAGAATGTTGATATCAATGTGCCAGACTCAACTGCTCCTTGAAACTCTTATCTAATTTGTAGGTATGGTGGATGAACATATATCAAATCTAGTCTTAGTATTTGTGGAACATTGTGTCCACAAAATGAGCCCTGTGAGCTTTCATTTAACTTTATTTGATTTCCCTGTTGCCTTTTTTTCTCCTTAGGGAAACGAGACAGTGGATCCAAAGGGTGTCACCAGTGAAGGCAAGTTATACCCAATTGTATGTCCTGCCCTTTAAGACTGATACTCTCCAGCTAGTAGGCATGAGATGTTCTTCACCTATTGAGCCCATGTATATACAGTGTCTAAAACCAAACCATCCTCTATTAACAAGACACACAAATGACTTCTTAACAAACCTGTAATTTTTGGAGTTCCCAAATAGGGTTGCCAGGATCTGTTATGCATGGCTCTTCTACTGTATCTGTGCATTCAGAATGTCCTGATGAAAGCAACTGTTTTGTCATTGACTCCATGACAGAGATGTGACCTGTGCAGCTCCAGATTAGATGTTTCAGCTGTTGCTCCTCCCAGGGCTCTTCCAGCCCTGGCTTGATTCCTCCTCTTCCTCTTTTAAAATTCTCCCTATATTCTTTCTTGCCAGAGTTTGACAGATTCCTTGAAGAGCGTGCAAAGGTGGCAGATCGGCTTCCTACCCTTCCCAGTGCCCCTACAGGGGCTCCTTCGTCATCCACTAACTCTGGTCCTCAGCGAAAGAAAGAAAAAGATGAGGATGCAATGTTTGCTTTATGAGCCTTTCTGCGGACTGGTGTGCCGTGGTTACAAGAGGACCTGTGTGTTCTGCGCTGCACTCCTCGGGGGGGAGAGGGGGAAAAAAAGGAGACAAGATCAGGGAAGAGAAGCTTCCCCTTTCCTTCTTCCTGCCTCCTTTCCAGGCTGCTTTGGGTTAGGTTAATCATTGCTGCAATTGGGGACACTAAAGCAAAGCGAGAGGTCACAGAGCTGTCAGATGTATTTGTCAGATGAACTGGAATTTCTCCTGGGAGATCTAGGCAATCTTGGATGTGTTCTTCATAGTTTTGTTGTGTGTATCTTTCTCCAGTGATGCTGACTCTTAAAAGTCATGCTGAAAATAGGTGGTAGGATTTGTCATTTCTTCCCAATCCCACAGGCAGTTGCATAGAAGTGCAAAACTGGACAGCTTCTTTCTATCCTTATCTCGCTTTTCTGTATTTTTTCCTCCTCTAGCAGTAGGGGAACTACAGATCCAGTTTGCTGTGACAAAAGAGTACTGTCACACACACACACACACATGTAACACTGTAAGTACTTCTCATACAGACATTTCTGCATGGAGAATTCTGCTCGCAAGCCAAGCACATTCACTGTCCAGATACCAGCTGCATAGCGCATAATTCTCAGCAGTATCATTTTCTTTCAAGGCTGGCTTCTTTCTGTCTTCAAAGCCAGAATGTCCAGGAAGCAAAGACTTTTCTGAAAAGAATTGAATCTGATGAAACCCATTATCATGATTTTTATCTTTCCACCATAATCTTCCGTTAGCGTTGCTTCCGGTTTATAGTTAATTGAGAAAGGCTTTGGGGATGCAAAACTGAATTATGCCATGTAATTGGAAGACTTGCTTTTTGTATGCTGTATTAAATAAATGACTTCACTACCAAATATGTGCTTTCTGTGAAATTTGGGCTAGGCTTACAGTATAACACATCCTCTAATCAAATGTGGAGAAAGAGTACAAGGAGAGGCAGTCAGGAGGCTTCTTAGCAAGAGTCTGTAGTTCCTAGCAGAAAAGCAAAGCAAAGAAATAACTCCTAACTATAAAAAAGAATGTGAACTCTCTTGCTGAGTAGATACCAGCTGTATGTATCCATCTAAACATGGTTATTCTTATACTGGGCCCATGAAATCCAAGCTGTATAGCAATGAACTAGGAAATAAGCAGTCAGATTAAGTTGTACAGTTAAGAAGATTAGCGTCTGTCACTTAATTTCTATAATTAATATGATGGCAGCCTTTTAGAAAATACAGATAAGCATACCTTCCTTTTCAGTGGTCCTAGATTGGGAAAGTTGTATAGGAACTTTGTATATAGAAAGCTTGGCACATCGTAACTTCCTTTTGAAATTAAGTGTAGCAATTTTTAACTTAAAAAGCTTTCTCCCCAGATTAATTTTCTACTTTTAGTATATTTTGACTGTTAGGTTATAAAGAAACCAAAACTGATAACTGAATAAAAATTGTTTCTATGATTATTGGTGATGAGGGACAAGGACAGGTGAAGGAGAGAAGTATACTTTAGAAGTCCTTACTTGTAAAAAAAAGACAGAAGGGATATGCAAACTTAGCAGCTCGGAAAAGCTTCACGGGTTGCCTAGGTAAGTGCCAGAGCTAGGTAAGTGCCATGCACAAGTACTATATTTGTAAGGTACCAAACAGATAAGTAGCGCACATAGGAAACGAGACTCTGAACTTCGTGATGTTAAGTGGTCTTCCAAATGTGATCAGGCAAGTCTGCCATATTTTTGGACTTCCTGCTCATTCTGCTGAATGAGATCCTGGATTTCTACTTCGATAGCACCACTGAAGCAGGTACACGCAGAGAATATCATAGAACCTGGCATTTCCAGGTAATTAAGGACAGGGACGATGGTAGAGAGGAGCTCATGGGATTGCCAGACAATTCCTTGGCATGACAGGATTATTTATAGTGAAAATGACAAAAATGCTTGCTGCCTGGTGATGCCCAGATTACAGGCAGGTATTCCCAAAAGAAAGCTGGGTGGTTATGACCAGGTGTGTTAGCATGTTTTGCTAACATCCCAGATGTTTTTGCCAATTTCACAATTCATGGGAGTTCTCACTGGGATGAAGGCTGCAGCCCAGAGCTGTTAATTTCAGTGGGGACTGTACAGACACAAGGCCTGATAGGTGATGTTTAAGATGAACCATTAAAGTAAAGGGTGGGGTGGGGTGGGGGGGAGTATTTGTGCCAGCACTAAAAGTTGTGTCATCAATGAGGGTTTGGTTGTATAGGCATATTTATTTCCTGTGCTGCCATTGCCCTGGCCATGACTTTTTGCCTCCACTCTCCCTGCTAGTCTCACTGTTTGGACCACCCCAAACTACTGATGAAAAGCACCTCCGTTAGACTATTCTGCTACTTATCTGGAATGCTCTGCCAGCATTTGTCTTGTGTTGGACCATCTTGAATTTTGCTGTTCCATATTGCAGAACTCGATCAGCGGGTCTCTAATGTAGGGTGACTATGGAAACAGACAAGGGGTTTTTGGCCATCTCTGTGCTACAGAGATTCCTCATGCTCTTGAGGAGGAGGAGGAGGAGGAGGAGGAGGAGGAGAACAATTGAAACTGCTTTGTTGATTGAAATGTCTAGGCCAGCATTTTATTTCCTATTGTTTTGCCTCAGCCCCTAGTTTTCAGACATATACGTATGTCTCTAAATGTAATACCAAAAAAAAATCGCTTAATAGATGGATATTTATGCAGCAGGTACCCATAGTTGCTTGTACAACTATTTTCTCATGCAAACAGTGTATCAAACAGCTAAATGATAACGCATTTCTCAGCAACAAAATAATTTGCTATCTTTTGGAAAAAATACTGTTTCCTAAAAACAGAGATCAGTACACTACGCAGAGAATATTTGGAGTTTGATAAATGCACATTTAGGACAGAAAAACAACCTGCAACCTTTCAGGTATTGGATTTAACCATTAGCCATACTGTCTGGAGGCTGACTCAAACCTGAGTCAGTAATAACTGTGTATGGTTCCTTCTTGATTTAGGTAGTCTGACTAGAATGGGAAAGCCACTTCTTTTCATCCAGAAGCTGTGTTTTATTCGTTTATTTACTGGCTTCTGGGGCAATGATGGGATTTGCTACTAAAAATTGACAGCATTCTGCTTTTTTTGGTGATGTGGTCATGGCACTGGAGGTGGGGGGGGGCTATAAAAATGGGTCATACAATCTTCAGTCTGCTGACCCCTATACTAGAATTAACGCTGCATCTTAAAATAGTCCAAGAAGTTAGCTACACTGAAATAAGTGGGACTTAATTCTGAATGAGCACCTTAGAGATTAAGCTGTACATACATTTTTAAAATGCTTGATTTGATTCTGTTTTTCATCCAGCAAATACAATATTTGCAGCACTGTTAATAAATAGATTCCACAGGTCTGTTTTCCTTTCCTGCAGTGGAACAGTCTGGATATTTGCTTTCCTTGTGAAAATGTAGACAGGCCTTCCTGACTCCTGTTTACTTTTTTCCTCCTCTATTCCCTCCCTGCATTCCTGATTATAGCTTAAGTCTTTGGTCTGCAAGCAATGGAATCCTTTCTTTAAAAAAAAAAAAGCTGACCAAGGGTGTTGTTTTACTTAGTACTTGGTGCCTGTTGATATCAAATGTCTTCTTGGAAGCTGGAGAAGGGGGGCTGTCTTCAAGTTGACAGAGGGTAGCCCTCTGGTAGAAGTGCTGTCTCCTCCAAATCCATTTTTAGAAACACCATCACATGGAATCACACAGGCTATGGAACAGTGCAGCACTTCCCTTTCTTGATCCTTCTGAGCTGCATGCAAATTCATCTTCATGGGAAGGAGGGCCCCAACTCTTGGACCTGGTCAGTCTTTGCCTCTTAAGCACTCCCTTGGGCCACATCAGGGGCACTGGCTGTGAAAAAAGGCATCCAGCTTGTTATTACCCTCTGCTGAAAACGACTGTGCATCGTGGTTGCATGATCCTTTTTCAAGAGGGGGACTCCTTCAGTCTTCAGGGTAGTGCACTGGGGGCTTCACTCGTAAAAGGAGACAGGGCCAGGACACAAACAATGTCTGATACCAATTTCAAATTACATTTAAAATGAAGTGTGGTTTGTATGATTACTTCCATGCAGACAACAATTTTCCTCTCTTTTCCACTAAAAACCACTGTTGGAGCACAAGTTTGGGAAGGGTTTAGGGACCTTCCAAAGGATTTGGGGGGCCTCATGGAACCCTGGGGCTGCAGACTGTGGGCCTCTACAGAATATAGATGTATTATATGTAGGAAATGGTGTATTTACCCAAAAAGAAGAAAACTGAATTTAAAACAAAAGAGAGCAGAAGAAGCAAGTATACTCCTTAACTAGTCCTTCCATTTAATAGTAAGTTATTCTGGGGAAAACAATTAGGGGTGGGTTTTTGTGTGTGTGTTTAGGTAAATACAGTCAGTAAATGAGCATATAAACCATTAGGTATTTCCTCATAGCATATATTGTGTCACTGACCAATTTCAATATATTCCATCAAGATGCCACATATCTTACAAGCAACATGGTCTCCCTTTAACATGCTCTTTTAAAAATGCTCTCCTCCCCCCCCCCTTTTTTTTTGTGCCTTTGAATCAGTGTTGACTCCTGGTGACTGCTTGGACAAGTCCCTGCAGTTTTCTGGGCAAGGTTTCAGAAGTGGTTTGTCATTGCCTCCTTCCTAGGGCTGAGAGAGAGTGACTGGCTCAAGATCACCCAGCTGGCCTAAGGCAGGATTAGAACTCATGGTCTCCCAGTTTCTAGCCTGATGCCTTAACCATTACACCAAACTGGCTGCCCTTAAGAGAGGAGAAACAACTAGGCCAGTAGAGGTCAGCAGAGGGCTACAATGCACAGATGACCATGCTATCTTTTGGAAGGTCTAAATAGGATAGTGACATGTCCTGCTTTAGAGAGTACAGTCTTCTATTTGAAGGCATCTCTATGAAGGGCTGTCCAGTTGAAGTCTTAAAAAACCACAGGAACGGAATCCTGGAATCCTGAACATCTGGACAACAGCATTTCTCATGTAAGCATTCCCTGTTCAGGAAAATAGCATGTTTTATTTGTGCCTGGCAAACAGCAGAGTATTGGTGCTTTGGAATACTAAATGGAATACCTTATTTGACCGTAGATGGCAGCACCAGGCTGACCTGGTTACAGCTGGAAGCTAATCAGGGTTGGGATGGAGGACCTGCAGAAAATAACAGGGCTGTAAAACTTACCATCTTGGTTCTACTTACAGATATGGGCAAGTAGTCACCCACTCTTGAGTGATTCAATGGTTTGTATGATGTTGGCATACCAGTACTTGTCCTTTGTCTTTTCTTACTTTTTCTCATTTGTCCTTATTTTATCAAGGAAGGATCTTTGTTCTTTGTTTCAGCAATGGGACTTTCTCAAGTTCAGAAAAGTAAACAAGAGAAACTGATAAGGGAGTAAAACAAAAACTTGACTGACATTCATTAAGGGACTGCTATTTCATTGTCATCTTGGTCTTCTTCTCTTGGGGGGATCACCAGGGCTATAGATTGGTCTAGGAGGTGGAGAAAAACACATCCTGGAGGAAGACAGTGGCAAACCACTTCTGCATTGCTCCCAAAAGAACAACACAGACTTGTCCATAAAATGACCAGGAGCTGATTGATTATGTGCTATCAAGTTGTTTTCAACTCCTAGTGACCACCAGAAGCTGAGCTTGAATTAAATGAGAGTACCATTATATTTTGGGAATGTACCCAGTCTAGTTTGTACTGCATGTATTCAGTTATAAATCTTCTATTCACTTTTTTTGCATCATTCTGCACAAAAACATTGCAAAATCCAGAGTAGTTTCCAATCCATATAGCAGCCCGAGAAGTGAGATAGATCTCTTTGCTTAAAAATGCAAAATACATAAAAATCTCTATCTGCCTCCCCTCCTCCTCCCCAGCTGTCATTGCTGAATAATATTAACAGCCATACAATGTAGTTAGAATTTCAGGAAGCAGAAGCAAATTGCCCACGTGATTCTCTTTTTATATATATATAAAAAAAGAGCATGTTAAGCAATTTTACAACTGGAAGACATGACTCTTGTTTCTGAGGATATGTATTATTCTGCAATACAGCAAAAGCTTTACTTTTCACACCATCATTACTTTAAAGATACACATTTTAAGCTACTTGATCAGTAGCTTAAATTGATAAGTGTGAGTTACATTTTCTAAAAAGAAAAGTTAACTTTACATTAACTTAAGTGTTCCACTAACTGTTCAGCCTGGAAAATTGACTGAATGTTGAATAAATGGTAATAATATGTATAGCTGTTGTTCAGCTCTGACTTTTTGTGATCCAATGGACATCATTGTCCCAGATTGTCTGTCTTTAACAGCTTCTTTAAATCTTATATGCTTGTGTGTGTGCCATCAGTGATAGAATCTAGCTACCTTGTCTTTTTCAACTGCCTTTTATTTTTTCCAAGCAGCAGTCTTCTCCAATAACTCTTGCCTTCATGTTATATACAGTATCTGAAATATCTAATTTAGCTTCACTATTATGGCTTCCACTGACCAGTTTATATTTAGTACATCTAGTATTGTTCTTCTTATAGTCTTAGCCAGGGTTTCCCAAACTGTGAGGTGTAGCTCCCTTGGGAAGATGCAGGCAGAGTCCAGGGGACGTGTGAAGAACCTTTTAGCTGTACGTTGTTACAATAAATCTACCTTTCCCAAAGTTTCATTGTATTTTTTTCATTGTTCCTTTGTGTTCATTTTGGTGTTTGGAATTTTAGGGGAGGTAGATACATTAAGATTACACTAAAGGGAGATGTGATGGCAAGAAGTTTGGGAACCCCAGTCTAAGGTATTCTCAGTTTTCTCCAGCACCACAATTTATAAGTCATCCATTTTTTCTTTGCTCACTCTTATTTTCCTCTTACTGGTGATCCAGCATTCATAATGTTGCAAGTGGAGAAACCATAATCTTGAGAATGTGTCTTTGTTGTCAGACTGAGGTCCCTGCATTTTCATATATTGTCTAGATCTGTCATAGTCTTTCTCCTAAACAGCAGACATCTCATCATTTCACAGCTTCAGCCACCATTCCATAAATTTTTGAGCCAAGCAAGGAAGTACTTTTTCAACTTCTTCCCCACTTATTTGCATCTAATTTCAGGGCAAAGTTATTTTTACCAGAAGAAATTTTAGGGTAGACTTCACATGATAGTTTTTATCATTGGCAATGATAAAACACTGTGTTACACTGTGGCCAAGGTTACACATGTTGATTCACGTACTGAACTAAGATATGGCTCATTTAACTTCTTTTTCTTTTTCTTTTAATAAGGCAGAATGGGCAGAGTTCATGTGACATGCATGAAATAGTATAAATTAGGATAAACTTAGCCAAAACCAAACAAATCACCTTGGGCTTGTGTGGTGTATAAACTTGATCACAGAAATGTTGAAGAGCTGCTCTGAGTTTATTATGAATAAGACTATCCCAACCAGTGTGGTTGCTGGACAGTGTTTTGAATATAATAAGGGGTTTTCTGCACCTGTGCTTAACTCACTACATAAATGTGTCTTGGCAACCTAAAGATTTACCAACATCAGAGCATGTTGCCTCCCCAAATTGCTGAATTGTCATCTATTTTCAAATCCTTTCTCACAACCCATCTTCCTTGTATTATATCCAAAGTTTTATTCCCTTAATCACCATGCCCAATTGTAAATCAGGCCTATTTATTCAGTACACATTATTCTGTTGTATAGTCCTATCTGTTCTGTTGTCTCCCTTCTCAGGTTTTGCCTGTAAGCCTCTTGAGGCAAGGATCTAACCTATTTACCCATTGGTTAAATTTATCTCTGCAACTTTAATACCCAAATATTCCAAGGGAGTACACAAGAAAGGAATATTTTGTAAAATGCTGTGAATATTAGTCATCATCATTATGATTACATACATGATTAATGCAGGGTTTCTCAACCAGGGTTCTGTGGAACCTCAGGGTTCCATGAGAAATCACTAGGGGTTCCCTGGGAGGTCACAATTTTTTAAAAAAAATTATTTCAAATTCAGGCAACTTCACATTAAAAAGATAGTTTTCATTATTTATTTTTAGTTTAAGAACACTGTTAATGCATATATACAGGCCTATACATGAAACAAATATAATAATTTTGTAACTTGTGGCCTATATTTGAGCCTGAATGTGCAGGGGTTCTCCGAGGCCTGAAAAATATTTCAAGGGTTCTTCCAGGGACAAAAGATTGAGAAAGGCTACTGGAATAGATGAAGAAAGAAAACAGCCAATGAATTCAAAAAACAGCATCTTCTCCTTATGAACTGCTGTTTATCTATGTGTCTTTCTAGCAAGCTGAAATGTGGGTTTGATCCATGCCATCAGGTTCCTCACAGCCACCTCTGATCTGGGAGAATAGTAATGAAAGCAATTGCCTTGTCTTACACAATGGGAGAGGATCCTATTCATGGTATGGTTCAACATTTGAAATGATGAGATGGATTGATTCTTTCTGTTCATCAAGAATTATTTCAGTAATTGGGCTCTCCACTTATACTGCAGGTCATTCAGTAGACAAAAAGATAAAATGGGGGAGAAAAACATTACATTAAAATAGGACATTGTGTAAAGAAAGTGGAGGGAGATTAAGGGTCAAAAGACTATTCTGTCCTTCCAAGGTCCACAAAGACCTAATAAGGTTGCACCCGATGTGGCCTTACATCGTATTTTTAAGCATAGGAACATTTCCCCATGGATGTTCTCATGCCTAACTCCTAAAGATACGTTGAACCTTAGTACACTGAAATAGGAGCAGGACCATTCACAAGACCAGTTTTAACATTAAAAGAAAACAAAAAAAAAACAGTAATCTAGAAATTACCCTACAAAAATAGTCTAGGGCAGATTAAAGTTGCATCTTTCATAAGACTATCACCACATATTAAAGGGTACAGTATACATCTCATGCCTTCCCATCCAGAACTTGGTTCCATCTTTCCCTGCCCTGCAGGTTTCCTGCGGTATCTGGAGGGCTCTGCAGGTGTATTTTTCAAGGTAGCCCCATATTATCTTGCCTTGTTGTAGTGTCATGAGTCTTCTGTCTAATCCTATCGCCTTTCGCTCCAACGTATCTTCCATATGAATTGTGGTCTGAAGGACTTATTTTAAAGCCTTATTTATAGTATTTCATTTCCTTTAGCATGTATTTTGCCGAAGCTATTATCCTGGGAAACTATTGATTTGAGCTTTTAAGAATACACCAGAAAGCAGGGAAGAAGAGAGTAGTCTTCGCATTGCCTGCTCACTGCATTAGATATTAAGAGACTTCCACACCTTTTGTTAGGAAATCAGAACTTCCCCTTGCAAAACATACTACATCTTTGGAAATCTTGTAGGCAGAAGACAGTAATGATTTGCTTGAGGGCACAGTCATTTGTTCAGATTCAGTTCCTCTCCAAGACATTTGAGGCTATTCAGAAGACAGACAAAAACAGATAGAAAAGAAATAGTTGTAGCCAATTAATTTCAACTAGGACAGTACCAAGCAAGGCTTAGAGATGCTCTTGAACAAGACTACCTCAATATGTTTCTTTCCTACAATGGAGCTTCACTCTTTTCATCAGGGAAAAAACTATTGCATATGCCAATGGTAGCTGCTACTATTCTCCATTCTAGCCATTATCAATAATCATTTGCCGATATTGATGTTTATTTGCTCATTCCTTCTGGAATAGTGGACAAAGATATGCAACGGCAACACTTTAGGCTCTCAGAGCAGGTATGGAGGGGTTGGGGCAGTGAAATATGGAACCTGATGGGGACCTAAATGTGTTAACTCTAACCCTGGTCTTTTAGACCCCTTTTTTAAAGCTATCAATAAATCTGTCTCTTTTGGCAGTGTGGTTTAACGAAATAGCAGGGCAAGAAATATAAGAGATAATAAGCAATAGCCAGTATGGTATAACAGTGAGGTTGGACCAGGACTTGAAGATCCCAGTTCAAATTCTCATTCAGCCACAAAACTCAGCAGCTGATTTTTAGATTATGTTTTATCTTCACCACAGTCCTATGAGGATCAAATAGAGTGAGGATCAATATACTACTCTAAGATCTTTGGAGTGAAGGTGAGATTTAAGTGAAGATTCATGGATGGATGGAATAGACAGATAGAGAAACAAATCAGAACTAGTGGAGTACCGTTAAACATACAATGTGAAGTACCGTGGTTCTAGTCAGCGTTCCAGGCATGCTTTCCCACAGCAGAGCACTTCACCTCACTTTCGTATTTCTCTGCCGCTTCCTCCTAACTCTCAGCACTCCATAGCCAGTGAGCCTGGTTAATCCTCCGTGGCCTGGTTTGGCTTGTGCCCTCCCATTTAACAATTTAATTTTGACAGATTTTTGCAACTAGTGTCTTTAGGTTTCTATCTCTAATGAGCAGAGGACACCATTTTCAGCACTGTAAGAACCCCTAATATGGTATCAGTGTGGTATCAAACTTATTACTGTTGAGAGGGATTGTTAACAGCTGCAGACAGACAAACACGGAAATAAATGTCCTGACACTGTTGCACTAATAAAGGCAAAGAGCTACTAGGGGAAAACAACACACAGAGCGACAAATTATATTTCTCTTTTTTCCCACCTTTTACCTTTTAATTAATTCTACTGCAAAAAAATGATGTGGAAATGAAATGGTAGAGTTGTGATTCAGCTGGTCCAACACAGCTTCAATTCGGACTGCAGGCCTTCCTTGTTCCCCACTCCCAACAGTCCACTCTACTACTTCATTTGTTCCATGCATAAATTCTGCCATAAATCCTGGATGTTATTTTTGCTTACAAATGAGAAGTGATGAGAACTTCTGAGTGAAACTGGAACTTACCAAGAATTGCTGATAATTAAAAATGTTTGTATTTTTATTGGTACTTTTCCTGTCTGTTTTCATGTAGTGCTGTTCACTGCAAAAAATGATTCTGTCTTATTTCAGGGCAACGTTATTTTTACCAGAAGAAATTTTAGGGTAGACTTCACATGATAATTTTTGCCACTGGCAATATTAAACTGGATTGTTACACTGCGGCCAAGGTTACACAAGTTGATTCACGTACCGAACTAAGATATGGCTCATTTAACTTCTTTTTCTTTTTCTTTTAATAAGGCAGAATGGGCAGGGTTCATGTGACATGCATGAACAAGTATAAATTAGGATCAAATAGAATTATCCATTCAGTCATATCCGACCCTTGGCGATAAATTAGGTTACACTAAGCTAAAACCAAACAAATCACCTTGGGCTTGTGTGGTGTGTAAACTAGATCATGGACATGTTGAAGAGTTGCTCTGAGTTTATTATGAATAAGACTATCCCAACCAGTGTGGTTGTTGGACAGTGTTTTGAATATAATAAGGGGTTTTCTGCACCTGTGCTTAACTCACTACATAAATGTGCCTTGGCAATTTTTTTCCTGCTGTGTTCCTGTGACCTTGCCTTCACCATAACACCAGCCCATGAATGAGAAAAACTTAAATCATTCTTAGCTGCACATCACCAACTGACGGTTTCCCTCCCCATTCTAGTTCCAACAGCATTCAAGCATTCAAGGACAGCCTTAAGGTATGGACTATCTGTTTGGCTTTATCACCCATTACTTTGGAGAGAAGTCAGCAGACTACAATGATCTAAAATAGATGCAAGAAAGGGATAAGTAGGGGGAGCGGCAAATGTTATTCCAGTTCTGTTTTCCGCTAATTCAAGCTCAGCAGTGGGGAAAGGCCCAAGGAATGATAACAGCTAGGGCTAATCGGATATTGCCCGGCCATGGGAGCAAAGTGTTACAGAGTAGTTTCTAGACCAGTGTTTCTCAACCTTGGCAACTTTAAGCTGTGTGGACTTCAACTCCCAGAATTCCCCAGCCAGCAATGGAGTTGAAGTCCACACAGCTTAAGGTTGCCAAGGTTGAGAAACACTGGTCTAGACAGAGACCTAGGCTAAGGTGTTGCTGGTTCGGTGAACTCTACGAATTGCAGCCAATGTGTTTAGTTTACAGTTCAGCTGATGATGCACGCCTACGCAACTGAGTTGATTCTGTAAATTTGAATGCCATATTATGAATTCTGGTCTAGTTAACCCTGTGTTCATCAACCGTAGAGAGGAAAGGTGTGGGGGGCTGGATTTGGAACAAAAGGAAAATAGATACCATTTTGGGATATAAGCCTCTTTTTGGGGATCTGATGCAGGCAGTGGTATCTGTGGCCTGTAAGAATGCAATGCTTCATATCTCCACCAAAGTCCTACCTACACTGGTGTTTCTCACAGCTCAGGAAAATGAAGGTTGTATGTATTAGAGCAAACTGAATGTCACAAACAGATGGTTTGCTGATCAGAATTAATGTCTCTATTTTCATTTGTGAAATCAGGGGTGTGGGTAGCACAGAAGATAGGCTAAACAGAATGGGTGATTTTAAAAAAATCCCATGAAGGACAATATCATGGTTGGTTGTATTTGAAATATAGTAGAGCCACAATATAGATTGCTGAACGTGTTTCTGTACTGCCATTTGAAGAAGAGCTAACAGTCTTTAAGTCTGCTGTTTCAGGTGGAAGACCATATTAACATGTACAAGTGAGACCTTGCATTCCCAAAGATTACTAAAAATACATTCAGCAATATCTACTTCTGGGCACTGTTGTTTTTAGTCAGAAACCAGATATTTTGAATCCTGGTAAGAAATTAAATATGTTTATTTTCTGTCTTACCAACCACACACTTATTATTACTGAAATATAATTTTGATATGGTTTTCAATGAGGAGTGTAAAAACTATATGTGTCTTGATTTATCTTCTGGGATCTTTTCTGAGTTCTAGATTCTTTCCAACCACAAATGAGCTCTTTTGCTTTCACAAAAAAAGCCCATTGTTTGAATAGTGCTGACTAATCTTCCTGGAGGGGGGTCCCAAGCCATGTGCCTGTTTCTAATTCTGCTGTGTCAGGGTACATCTTGTTTGTTTTGCCACATTGCTGAGTAAAGGTTTCAATCTCTATTTTTGCTGAGTCACAGATGAGTGTTTTTTTCCTGTTAGCTGTTCTGAGATTGCAGCTTTTTGAGTTGGCTCACATCCCGGTTGGGAAAACAGCTCTCCGGATGATCTGAAAACAATTTTCTTCTAAGCAATAGTTGTCCAGTTCCTTTAACAGTTTCTGGCCCAGCTAACAACTAGCCCAGGGAAAAAGAAATACAGTTGTAACACACTTAAAAAAGACTATGCCCAACTATATGTTACAGAAGGGTCCTTTTCTTTGGTTTCGTTTTTCTTCAGTTTGATTTTTGCTTTGTATTGTTTTGCCATTTTGCAATTCATTCTCTGTGGAAAGAAAATAATATTTTTAAAGAAAAAAATCTTGCCATGGTGGTAAGCATATAACAGGCAACTATTGCAAACCAACAAAAATAGTTACCATTTCTTTGAAGCAGACTGTGAACTGGTATAGAAAAATGCCTACAAATTTATGAAAGAAAGTTATAGATTTGGGGGTGGGATGTTGGTATTACTTATTAGATTATTAAGTCCTTGCCAAACAGTACAGTTCATTCATTCCCAACCTGGTTGCTTCTAGAAAGATTGGGTGAAAATCCAACAAGGCTGAGAGAATGCAATATTTCATGCATTTAATGAAGTGTACCTAATCATGAAATTTTGTGCTAATAAAATAGCCATCACTTCATGTTTATTTCATTGAGTTGGTGGCTTGCAGAGAAAGTGTCATTATATCAATGTTTGCTTTTGTTTGAGTAGTTCCTGAAAAATGGGAACACTTTCAAAAATAAAAAGAAATGTCAGGTGGAGATATAAACATATATGGACTGGTACACATCTGCTTGATTCTGTAATATGCATGTCAGTAATTTTATTTGTTAAGCAGGGAGGGGGCTCTTTTGACATTTAGTGTATGTTCATTGATAGGTTCTTTGGCCTGTAATTTGCAATCTCCCATACAGAGATTAATCATGTATTAATCTTTGTGACTAGCAAGAGGAAGTATATAATATGCACACAGTGCTATCTGAAATGGGCAAAGCTAAGATACTATCCATCTAGTCTTCCTTAACTGGGTTAGAGATGATAGGTGTGGCAATCATCCCATACTGAGGATGCAAAGTGGAGAGCCATTGCTTTATCACTGGATTATTATACAAGATACACATCTGATATACAGAAATTACATCATACCATAAATTAAGATGTGTATGATTTGTATTTTCTTTTCCTAAATCAGTAATGATCACATAGAAAGGGCTAAAACTGGTGGGTTTTCAGGTGTAATTCAAGGTGCTGTCTATCACCTATAAAGCCCTTCATGAGATTTATCAGATTTTCCCAAATCAGGATTGTACATTCATTTTGGAACAAAGAGCAAATTGAACAGAAAGAAGTTTGTTCTAATTTCCATTTTCATTTACTCTGAAATTAATAAAGCTACTAAGGTCCAAATACGAATTATTATACATGTTTATTCAGTTCATTACCTTATTTGATATTATCAGCTGGATTTATCTGAGATGACCTTCACAATAGTGACTATTTCTTATGAGCTAGAATTCTGTTTTTCCCAGGAGAAAAATTGTAGTCAGCAAAGTGAGTAGCAATGACACTTTTTTTCCACCATTTTTTCCTACACTGACCAGAAGATTTGGGGCTTTTGGGAAACAGTATGACAACCTCAAGGAAGTGGCCATAACATCTGTTTTGCTGCCACTAGGCAGAAGTAAAATATAAGAAAAAAAGACAGTAAAACAAACAAATGAGAGTAGAAGGATGAATGAAATATCCATTAATGATATGAAAAGAAACGTGATTTTAGCAAGTGAAAAATAAACAAACTGAGCCTTTAAGAGCAAAGCCAAGTAGAAATCCAAAATAAAAAAAAGTTATGTACTTCCCTCTTTTGAATTAAATCCACACAAGGCTTTTTATTGTTCCATTTCCCTACTTGAATCATGGTACCTCAGGGTGTGTGAAAGGGAGGTGGGAAGCAGCAGGTTTAAACTATCATGGAGAGTAACTGCAACTTCCTCCTAACAAAATTTTATTTTATTTTATTCTATTTGTTTATTTTTATTTTTATATTATATTTTATTTTATTTAAAGATTTGTATGGCCACTCATCTTAAACAACTCTCAAAATGCAGCAACTGTTCACTCTGGCTTAATTCTAGTTTGCAATAAATATTCTTCTCCAGCTGTGCCACGTTGTACATCTAAGAGACTTGAGCCAAGTGAAAGTATAGCATCCACATTAAACTGTGTGAAGAAGGGAAAGAGATTTACTGCTGGGTTCTATCCAGGAAGCTTGATAGAGTAGTAAGAGAAAATTACAAGTATATCTTGTTCTCCCTGTTCATTATCTTACATATGTGCTGAGTTACTTCTCATTTATTACAGAAGTTCTAAAGAAACTCAGGATATTTTCACATTGCCTTTGGTTCGACTCCCCAATCTCTCAAAAACAGTCTGAAGATGATCCTTGATTACCCTTAAGCCTACATACCTTAAAGGTTGAGAGGAAGGACAAAAATCACCACTCTGTTCTGAGCTCCCCTGGATCCTGCAGTGGCAAAAATCCCACCACTCCTGCTCAGCTCAAAAAGAAAAGAAAATGCCTCCTACCCATGTCCTTCATGTTGCTTTTCTTTCTCTCTCATGTACAAAAAAATCTCAGATATTTCCATGAGGGGAAGCTAAAAAAGGCATCAAGTTAGCTCTTTGCTTGAAAGGCCTGAAGCCCAGGAGGTGAGGCAGGCCCCCACTCTCCCAGCCTTCCGGAAAGGGGTGAAGACCTGGCTGTGCCATCTCACGTGGGGCGTGAGGAGGGGTAACCAATCGTGGGGGTGGTTAGCACCCTGAAGATGGTCCTGTAAATTAAGAACTTTTTAACAACTATACCTTGGATTATTTTTTTGTTTAAGAATATTGTTTTACTGTATTTTGATGATTATTTGTTCTTCTTTTATTGTAAACCACCCAGTTGTTCTTTGAGTGAGATGGGCAGTTACTAAATTTGAAAAATAAATAAATAAATAAAAACTGAGAGACAGATGCAGCAGGAGTTTCTGCATGTGCCAAGACACAGCATATCATTCCTTTTACTGTGGTTTCAGATACACCAGAAACAAAGTGTTTCAGCTGCTGAACATAGCCAATACTAAGATATCAAAGAGCAATGGAGCCATTTTCAAACTGGCACAGTCTTAAAATGAAAGGGCACTTATTATCCTGAAGAACAAAGTCTATTTCTCTTCAGACCACAATGCTGGTGATGGTTTTCTGGACTGCTCATGTGGCTTCTATCTCATTTCTTCATATTATGAATCACTGGGTAAGGGTGTGTATTTCAGCAGCGCACAATCCAATTCTATTGTGTATTTCTGTCACACCTGAATAATTAACCTCACTTAAATCAATATTAGCATAATGTGATAATGTAATTAGAATCAAGTTCATCCAGCATTTTGTAAGTGCTTTTGCTGAGATGGCTGTTTCAGAATACAGCCCGCTGCTAGGTAAGAATCAGCAGAAGTTAAAGGAGACACAGCCTTATTTACAAGGTTACAGTATTTGCCATCCCTGGAATCCTTAAAACAGCTTTTCCCAATCCAGGAAAAACTCCCATCACTTGCTGGTCAGCTATGAAAGCTGCTGTTGTCCAGAACATCTGAAAGGTATCAGAGGTTAGGAAAGTTTTGTTTTATTTATTTTTCAAATTTTGCCACTGCCCATCTCCCCCCAGAAGAGGGACTCTGGGCGGTTTAAAATAAAGCTGTCCTTAAAACATTCTACACTCCTTCCCATGTCCTTGATGCTCCTGATCCCACATGTGATGCTAAAATGAGCTTTGTCTATCAGTCTGACTTTGCTTAGTAAGAGAGTTCCAAGCCAATGACTTAGTGAAAGGTTTGCACTTTGCATTCTTATGCACTGTGACCCAAGAAGAATCATGTGTACCTTCCTATCTAATGTGCAGTGTGTGTGTGTGTTTCTGAATCATGTCCACGAAGCCTATAATATTGGTTAATGCCAAAGATAATAATGAAATGGTACACAGGCTAAAGGACAGCAATGCATTGAGAAAAAAGGATTAGGAAGCTTAACTAATATGCAGAGCTGACATGAAAGCTTGCTGATGTGCAAGCCCAGAGTCAAAACCATATCTTCCCTTTCTGTTGTTGTTGTTTATTTGTTCAGTCACTTCCGACTCTTCGTGACCTCATGGACCAGCCCATGCCAGAGCTTCCTGTCGGTCGTCAACAACCCCAGCTCCCCCAGGGATGAGTCCGTCACCTCTAGAATATCATCCATCCATCTTGCCCTTGGTCGGCCCCTCTTCCTTTTGCCCTCCGCTTTCCCTTTCTGTAATATCAGACAAAGACTGTAAAGACCCAGCCTTTTATATCTTGATCTAACTACAGATTGATTTATTTGTAAACACTATCTGTTATTTTATCAAATACTTTTATTTCCAGGAATATATTGTTTTCTGTTGGATTTGCTGTTTTATAATTGTGCATTGCTTGTATGTTTCTAATATCATGGAGAAAGCAAGTATCCAGTATGCAGTTGCCAGTAATAAGTTTCTGCTCTGCTTTGCCGATCCAGGACATAAGATTTGTCCGTTGTCATGAAGCATTGTCATGAAAAGCATTGATTTTCAGTACAAAATGCTGTACAGATGCTTCTTTAGAATTGCTCTTCTCTGTTGTATCTGGTTCTCTTTTCTTGTCTACATCAAATCTGTAACAAACAACATTTTATGGAGTCGATCTGACTACAGAGAGTTAAATAACTGCCACTTTGTCCCCACAGAAGTATCAATATGCTTGTGGCGGCAGCATCTAGCTGATCTTGTCTGGGCTGGGAAAGTTGCTAAGCAGAGATGGGACTGAATAATACTTGAATGAGAGACTATCAGGCAATGTCAGGGCTTTAGGCTAAATAGGAAACTGAAATGCACCTTAGAAGTAAACAGTGGCAAACCATCTCTGTACTGTTGCCAAGAAATTTTCAGAAGTTGAAGAATACTTAATTTAAAGTAAACTGTACAATCAAAATAACTTGTGAAATTAAATCTGCTCTCTTCTTAACTGTTAGATTTGTTCATGGATTGATCCTCCTTCTTGGTGTTATCTTCTCTTTCCCTAGCTATGGCACTCTGTAGCTTTCACAAAGCAATTACTAGCTCCCCACCCCACCGTGACCCCAAGCAGTTTCTCTTTGTTGTGAGCATTACAGTGTACACTCTGAGTCAGTATTTCCTTCCGAGGTTGTATAGAACATTTTGCTGTGTCACTGTTGGAGGTTTCCTGACAATGAAGTCTCTGTTTTTGCTGAGTAATGCGTGCATCTTTCTCTAGCTTCTGGCATTGTTCCTTACCAACAACTGGAAGAGAGGTGGCCATTCCTGGTAGGAACTTAAGCATGACTTTCATGTCACATTCATGTGCTAAATAACCCGCAATGCGAATTTTCAGATGCTATGTAAGTGCTAATGGAGAATGTCTAATCTTGTAGCAGTGTGAAAGTTAAGAAAAGAGTGATTTTAGGAGATCAAAAGGTTATAGATTAGAGGGGCTTCTAAATGAAAAATACTCTATAACAATAACAAAGAGAATCCTGTTGTGGGGTGCAGATTTCCCCAGCCTAGAGCACAGCAGATCAGCCAGCAGGAGAGGAGGTTGTTTCTGCTTCTGTGCCAATAACACTAATAAAAGTAAGTTATCGTTTCTCCCTTTTTCCAGCCTTCAAAGGTGATTGCCCTTGCCAATACTGCCAAAATGGCATGACCCACGTATACAAAGGAGAGGTTTCATCAGTTGCGGGGAATTCCAAGATTTCTGAAATGCAAAACATTTTATAAAACATTGAATGGAGGCTTAGTATGTTGACCAAGCACAGAATTGGAGGGGGGGGGGAGGCCAAAACTTGAATGGAAATTTTTGAACATAATTTATTTGATTGTGTAGGTGTTTATTCAGCATTGCCATTTTATAAACATGACAGTATGACTGAGAAGTGCTTCTTCCTCTTGAGCCTCTGGCATCACCTTGATTTACCATGGGAGGTGGCTGTACCCAGCATCCAACTGGAAGTGTTTCATAGTATCAGAAAAAAAAAAAAAAGACAGAGATAAGATATAGAGCTACATGGGATGGAAAAGAGCAATTATTTTCCCTTCTTTTTCTTTTCTTTTTTCTTCCCCTTGTTTAATTAAACAAATAAGTGCCAAAAATGATTTTCTGGGAAATAGTTATTTTGTGACTAGGCCATGGGTACCATAGTAGCCATTTTGTGGACAGGTAAATCCCAATCATGACAGCCATTTGGAGAAAACTTAGTGATCCAAAAACACAAAAATATCTTATCCATGTCCCAAAGATCATCTTGACAGTATAAATTGGTCTTAAACTCTGATATATGTGGAGTCTTTATAACATCACAGACTTACGCTACAGTCTCTTATAATGCTGCTTTTCTGACCTATTCATTGAACTAGTGAAACCACTATGATACCAAAGGATTTGAGGAGGAGGAGGAGGAGGAGGAGGAGGAGGAAAAGAAGGAGAAGGAGAAGGAGAAGAAGAAGAAGAAGAAGGAGAAGAAGATTAGATAGATGATAGCAACAGGATACCTTAGATGACAAGATGCGTTTTCTGAGGCAGCTTTGGTTCCTAAAACTGCCCAGTGGATGATTCTAATGGTCTGTGGGGAGAATTGTCACTTAGAGATTTCTCATTCCTTTCCTTTCTTAGAGTGGACTTTCTCCAGAATCCCTGGCTACAAGGCCCACATAGTACACATCAAAAGGGACAATTAACAGTCATCATCCTCTATGGGGCCTCACTATATCATCACACAAGAAGAAGACTCCTCCGTCTGGTAAGGTAAAGGTAAAGGTTTCCCTTGACATTAAGTCCAGTCGTATCCGACTCTAGGGGGCGGTGCTCATCTCTGTTTCAAAGCCGAAGGGCCGGCGTTTGTCCATAGACATTTCCATGGTCATGTGGCCAGCATGACTAAACAGAACGCTGTTACCTGCCCGCCGAAGCGGTACCTATTAATCTACTCACATTGGCATGTTTTCGAACTGCTAGGTTGGCAGGAGCTGGGACTAGCAATGGGACCTCACCCCATCATGCAGATTTGAACCGCCGACCTTCCGATCGGCAAGCTCAGCAGCTCAGTGGTTTAACCCGCAGCGCCACCGCATCCCTCAGTCTGGTAGATAGTACTAAAACTGTGACCTCTCTCTTTATGGTTATAAAATTGTTTTATGTTACATGTCAGAATAAATACAGTGATGATGTAACCAGATAGGGGAAACAAAAGAGTGGAAGCCATTTGTCATGATGATCTGGAACAATTAGGCTAGTTGAAGAAAAGTGACATTTTGAAGAAGCTAGGCTGAGTCAGGTGATGTGTCAGCACAAGTAGGTCCTCTTTCCTGGGCTCCATATGTCTGCCTCTCAAGCTAAAACAAATGACAATGGACACCTTCTACTGACCATTTTCTACTTTTCAACACCCAAGGACCTCAGCATTCCCACTGGAATTGCTGCAGTAAAATCAGTCATAGGAACATTTTTCTGTTTCTTCATGGGTAATTGTTGGGTGCCACCTGCCAGGATGGGGGACAGAGCCAAAACCTGACAGTCACCCACTATTCATTGTTTTTGGACTGCTTTTTTTTATGATATTTCCTTTTCTTCCCCAACCAGAAGGCTGACAAAAGAGAAAAAGCTCATTTTTGCCAGAAGTCAGAGCTGGTCACTTGCAAAGGATTTTGAGGGCTGCAGATTGCCCTACCCTGCCACAAATAAACAGGTTTATCTTAGTATTCCATTAATAGAACTATTGATTTCTGCCTTGACCTTGCAATTTATTTACCTGCCCAGAGTATTCCAATGAAAATGCCACATAGATAAGAGTGGCTCCACACATAATACAAAAGAAGGATTGCAAGTTATTTTTCCCTCTTGTTGACTACAGTGGGGAGAAATTTATCCTACGAGAAGCTTGCGCAGTCTGAGAACATATGGTGGGGGAATGAGGAGGATTTGGTTCTAGCAGAACCACACTCATCCTTGGATTTCCCATGTGCATCTGACCAAATCCTACCAGCAGATCTATAGTGGCAGAACTTTGTGCCAGCAGGCTTGGAGAATCCCCAGCAACATGAGTTTCCCACTGCTACATGTATATCAAAGCACTTCAGCTGCCAGGAAGATTATCCCCTCATCAAGGAGCAAAAATATGATATACATTGCATGCCTCTTTTGAATTCCTTTTATATCCAGGTTATGTATAAAAACAAATGCTACCACTAATATTGGAAAAGAGGAGTTGGTTGGCTCTGTGGAATGAAATGGTTAATCAGACTGGGCAAAATGCCCAGCATTCTTTACAGAGAAGTTTCTCGACTTCCTGTTGTGCTTAGTTGTCAGTAAAGCCACATCGGGTGACTTTACCTCCCCACTCCCTACTCAGGGGAGGAAAAAAAAGGAAAGGGCTGAGCTTCTCTAGTGATGGGGAGTGGCAAAAAAAGTGTACATGTTGCAAGAGAACTGTATGCTTTCTGAGGTCAGATGTTTTCTGGCTGAGCACGTGATCTCACAGTAAGAATATAAAGAGAAAAATGAAGGAGAAGGGCTGCTTAACTCAAGAGCCTTTCAGCCTCAGGAAAGAAGGAAGCAAAAGGCCAACAGAAAGGCGAAAGAAGGGATAGCAAATAACAGAAAAAGGGAAGAATGGCCCAGCACACTGAAGGGTAAGTGTGGGTTTTAAGACATTCATAGAAATTCAATGCGTACTTTTCTCAATTCACAGATGTTCTACATTAGGGTTGTCAGTATTTCTTTCGATATTTTGCCTCTGTGATTCCTGAGGAGAAATCTTTGTATGATTAAATAGATTGTAATCCACCAGTCTGATTCCATTCTAAATGTTAGCCTGATGTGTGATCTGATATCACATTTCCAAAACTCTTTTTTGTCTAAAGAAATCTAACTTTGCTTCTGAACAGTATCTTGTCTTTGAAGAATGGAGAGGTCCTTTCATTGCTCTCTAGAAAGGATGCTTATCTTTTTTTCTTCTTCTCTGCTTTCCTACAGATTGCCAACTTAACTTCTGTGCAAAAGGACTAATGAGAAATTCCTTAACCCTGATTCTACCCTAACCCACTCCCTTTCTTTCATATCCTCAATAGAAAGTTTCAGGACCTTTCAGAAGCCCTGAAGGAAAGCACCAAAGATGTTCATGAAGAGGCAGAAAACACAGAATTCATGAAGATTTTCCAGAAAGGGCAGGTGTCGCTTCATGAATTTAAGGTACATGTTTTCTGATTTTGGAGGAGATTGGGGTAGATTGCAAATTAAGCTGTAGGTGCAGTATAATGTAACTGTGTGTACAGGAAAATTGTACCAGTTTATCTTAGACACAGATTAACTCAGATTACTTTAGAACCCCAAATCCTTCAAGGCTCTAGCCTTCCCCAGGAAGCATAAAGAGCCATGTATGCAAAAGAGTGTGGAGATTTGTATGAGAAGAAAACTGAAAGAAAAAAAATTCAGTTCTCTTACTGAAAATTAAATCCAGGATGAGTATGTGTTGAAATACACATTATTTAATAACTTTAGTGGTACAGCCACTTCTGTCAACTACTACTTTGCATCTGACTTGTATTTATGGATCTTAGTGTTTTAATAAAATATAAAAAAAAATAAAATAGAGACACCAGCCTAAAGTCATCCCTCTTCTGACTTTGACCCTCTTCTCCTTAACTGTGATAGAACTAAGTGATTTTATGTACATTTCATTTCCATTGATTCCACTGTAACTGATTTAAGCAGATGCTTTATTTTTCCCTAAGTATAAACAAGGCTGGTATACCAGTCTTAAATACATTTATTCAGAAATAATTTTCAGCAGAACTAATTCCTCAGTACACTTAGAAGAGTAATGTTGGTTATAGTTAAAGCACAACCCAGATATTGGGCTCAGGATATTCCTGAGATGTACATGCATTTTGCTTGAGAAGAGGAAACTCATTAGAATATGCAACTTTCTATATAAGAGCCCCCCTTTGGGGGAGATGGGCAGTGACAGAAATTTGAAATATAAATAAACAAACAAACAAACTTTATAAAAGGTTGAAAATATAGGAATTCTGCAAATAGAATAAGCTACATGAACACATTAACAAAAAGAAAACAATCAAGGAAAAATTACCCCATGATCAGGGGAAAAACCTGACAGACAAGTCTACTGTGCTAGTAAATATTGTTGTTCTGATACTAGAAAAACTTTACACCATAGCAACCCTATAATGTATATTCCTCAAGGAGTCACATATTATACATTTTTGTTATATTTGCATATTATATTTAAAGTGAACTGATAAACTCCTAAAGAAAAAAGAAGGGAAACTGGTAGAGTAAATCATACTATATGGCTTTGTGTTGGGATTGCGGTATAGAAGATGGAAGGACACAATTCCCTGGTTCATTTTTGGATGTGAACATATTATGCATTTTAGCAGGGTGCCACATCTGTTCGTGCCAGGTGACCAAAGTACTGCCTAAATAGCTGAGTATTCATCTTCCAGTAGAACCTGTTAGAAATAATCATTAGGTGTAAGTACTTAATGGATAATGGAATGCTGCGAAGCAGGAACACAATTAATCAAATCAACTGGGGAAAAAAAACATGGCAGTACCATAGTACTAAAGTAAAATGAATGTGATGGCAGTACTAACAAAATTCTTGGAGACTAAACTCAATTGACCAAAATGCATCTAGCAAATAAATGCTTAGTACTTTTTCACCTTTCATCTTCAGATTCTTTTTCTTTGCTGATTGGCTGATATCTAGTCCACTCAACTGAGTGAGAGGAAAGAATAAACAAGACACATTATAACCATCTAAATCATTCAAAACCCCATTATTATCTGGAGAAAATAGAAATGAGATTCAATGTGTGTCTATGCATGTGTAACATTAGGTCTAAATTTTATTTGATGCAGTATGTTATGATGGGATCTCTTCATTTTTTTAGGCTTAAGATACATAATGAGAAAGCAAATAGAATCAGGACAACAACACATTCCATTTTCCCCAACTGAAATTTTCTCCCAAAGTTGCTGATTACCAGTTAATAAGGTGGGGAAGTTACAGTGATTCACTACAGATATTTGCCATTTCCACCCAGAAGGATTAATAGTAAATCAGAAAGGAAGAATTATTAAATATCTTCTTCCCCAGTGTAGCTGATCTGGGTCAACTCTTATCCCTACATTGTTGTCTTCTCCGCCTTCAACATGCACCAACACTGCATATCTTGATATATAAAGTTAAATCTTGAGAACTAAAAAGAACCTTGGGTTGAATTCCACATAATCAACTGTATGGTATATGAATTTTAAAACTGCTTTCTCTTAGAGGTTCCAGAAAAAATAGCAATATATTAAATTGTGTATTAAAATAATCTCCTAAAGCTGACAGAGATTCACTACCCCTTTTAAAACTACTGATGAAGCAGCAACTTCAGCCACAATATTTCTCAGTTCTCCCTTTCCCTAATTCTCACCTAGCTGTGGGTAGGCAATTGTTTGATACCTAGCAGCTATTGCAACCTACCCCAAAGGAGAAATCTTCAAGTTGTTAGACTATTACTTTTTTTATCTTCAGCCAAGCCAAGCAGCTATGCAGGTTGGGAATTGTAGGAGTTGAACCCTGACATTTGGGGAGTGATCCCAGTGGCTATAGCTGTTCTACTGTTTTAGGATGATCAGCATTTCATGCTGCTTTTGAGAAGTAAGCAACTCACAATATAAAAACAAAAGACAGTAAGAAATAATAAAATAAAATAAAATAAAAAGAAATGCAACAGAGGAAATTACAGATTAGCAATCTGGACACTAACCTCAACACAGATTCAACCGATTTCTGACTTCAGATTTAGAAGTTTCATCCATTAATCTGCATAATACCACAAGGTCCACCAAGTATGAAATAGTGGCATCAAGGTGGAGCTAAATGGAAAATGCTAGTACAAGGGGCATCAACACTAGAATAGAACATGGATTCTAACAGCTAAATTAGAGGGGAGAGCTTTTCAATGTTGATACTCTCAATTAGGAGTAAAATAAATCCTTCTGCAAATCCTGATCCACCTTCTTCCTACCTTCTGCTATTGCATTTCCATTTCACTGAGAAATTTGCAAGACAACTACCTTCTCCAACTTGTACTTTCCAGATGAGTATAACAAACTTTCCCAACTTCATACTGTCATGCTGGGTTTAGATTATAGAGCTGGAGACACGTGCATCTGGAGAGCACAAAGCTGATGAAGGCTGAGTTATGACAGTCCTGTTAAGAAAAATACGTATCACTAAAGGAAAAAATGAGGGCCCTTTCCTACACATACTGTACTTGATGCTCTACTTGGTAGTACATATGGCATTACTGAGAAAATTTTTATCATACTAAGTGCTCATGAGTGTACACTGAGAAGGCAGATGCTTCTAAAATGTGTGGGACAAAGCTCTAATACACTATATTGTTCTAAGTATGCATTCTGTTGTAGTCTGAAAGTATCATACTGTAGTGTTAGTTGATGGAAGACTTGTACATAAATAAATGGAAGACCTGTACATCAACAAATACATGTGAACTCCTTGGGAAATTCTAACAACTATGATCGGCAAACTCACAATCTACACTCTCTGATATCTTTGTTCCACCCATGCCTCTCGCATGAGTATCTTCAAGCCACATAACAAGAATACAAAACCTAGGGTGGAAAATGGAAATAGCTAAAAGAGTGCTAAAATTTAGCAAAACTAGAGGCCAAACCAAGACTCCAGGAAATTGCTATGTGGACATGCCAATAGCTCCAGGGTCTACATTGGGACTGGATGACAATCTTGCAGCCAACTTCCTTCCCTGATTTGTATATTTCAGCCATTTTCTAGTACTCATTTCAGTGAAAACATTCCTATAGCCTCCAAATATTGTTGTGAAATTGTTGTGAAACTAGCTGTTTTACCACATCTAAACAAATATTTTCCTCGAACTTGGTTAATATTTAAAAAATATCTAGTTTTGTTTTTCTGACCAAATGTAGAATAGAAAGTATTTATCAAAAAATGTAAAGTGGCAGTGGAAAAATAACACTTGTTTTTTCTAAAATAAAAAGTTTCTGTGAATTTTAAAAATTGCGCTGTATCCAGTGGCAACTTTGCACTATAGGAAAATAATGTTTGTATAAACCAGCACCCTAGTTTGTCTCTGATCTGTCTTATCCACTGTAGCATCCTAAGCTCTCCCAAAGTTAATGGGGGGAGTCTTTGGAGCAGTAGGAATATGACATGGAAAGCCACAATGGATAATGAAGATCACTGGAAACTTTTTTCAGTAGCTCAAGGCGTTATTAGCTACAACCCACTGATTTTATCAGTAACGTTATCAGTGTATGTTGAGTCCTTTTCAGTGCTGAAATCTGTTAGTACACATGCAGTTTTGGGAAATCAATTATATTTCTTGCACAATGTCTATAATTGGGTACCAAATGGTTAATAAGTGAAGACCAATAAAATTTGGTACGTACAGTGTCCCACATCTTTTCCTTACATCAGTGAGGCAACCCTACTGCATTCAAACTATTTAAGGAAGCTTTTGAAACCTAAATACAACTAGATAAGTGGATTCCAATATAAAATGCCACAACTGAACCTTCCAAATGACATGACATGATTGAACACAATTTGTAGACCATTGAATAAAACTAGCAGACATCAAATGCTACCAAAACTGAACTGGTTCATAGGAACCTTTTCCACCTATAATTGGAATCCAAAAATCATGGGCAAATTATAACCACTATGGCTATTTTTTTATAGAAAGGTGAATCTAAATAGCAAACTGAATATACTATAACAATTATGTATGACTGAAGGGAGATTTTGGAACTCACGTTTTCTTTTCCTCACTGTTCTTTTTTTAGCTGTATTTGGCTTCTCTGTATTACATCTATGTGGCCCTGGAGGAAGAGTCTGAACGGAATAAGGACAACCCAGTCTACACTCCTGTTTATTTCCCCAATGAATTGAATCGCACAGCTGCACTGGAAGAAGACCTGGAATATTTCTATGGTTCTGCATGGAAGAAGGACATCCAGTGTCATGAGGCAACTCAGAAATATGTGGATAGGCTACATCATGTAGGCCAGTATGAACCTGAACTTTTAGTGGCCCATGCTTATACCCGATACTTGGGAGATCTGTCTGGTGGCCAGATTCTGAAGAAGATTGCCCAGAAATCACTCAGTCTGCCCAATACTGGAAAAGGACTGTCCTTCTTCAATTTCTCTGGAATCACCAACATTAGCAAATTCAAACAGCTTTATAGAGCTCGGATGAACAGCATCCCCATGGATTCTGCTACTAAAGAGAGAATCGTTGAAGAGGCCAGAAAATCTTTTCTGTTGAATATTGAAGTGAGTAATTAGTCACCTATATTTTGTTCTCACAAGCCCAAGAAATGAGTAATTTTAAGAAGTACATTGACCATGACAATTCTCCTACTTAAACATTAATTGCTGTTGTATTTGGGGTATTTTATTTCTCAAATTTTTGCTACCGCCCATCTTGTGACAGAATGCTGGAAAGCGTTTGGCCCAAGAGATCAGAAAAATCACACACCAGGCATTTCTATAAAAATAAATGAATTTACAGAAAGCACAAAAATGTATTTTACAAGCTGTGCATTCATACACGCACTCAGAGAGCACAGGGAAGAGAGGCTGTGTGTAGAAAGGAGGAAACTGAAACTAAAACAAGTCCAGGCAAGGTTCCTCCCCCAGGCAATGCAGCTTTTAACACCCAAATTGAGGACAATTAAATTCGACCTCTTCACCCTGCCGATACTTAAGGAAGTACTCAATTACCATGGTGACATTAATTTCTGTAGCAGAAAACAATATACCAACACATCTCCCCCCCAAGAGGGATTGTGAGCGGTTTACAACAAGTTAATCAATTAAACATTAAAAACAGTAATCATAAATAGTACAAAAATATAGTACAATACAATATAAAACTATTGAATATTGAAATATTTATTTAATTTTTTAATCCCACCTTTTATTATTTTTATTTTTTGAAATAAAATAACTGAAATATCACCTTCTTTATCAGCAGGGGAACAATCAATAACAACAGGGTGAATGATGCTTTGATTTTCACAGATCTTTTCCTTAGGCTTAATAATGAACAAAAACATAATAAAAAACTAAAAATGATCATGATGCTGGAGTTGGGTATGGCAGAAATAAGTTTGTTGCATCTTAAAAGCTTAAGATGCTTTTAAAATGCTTTTATAATTAACCCTAACCCTCCCAAAAAATCAAACAAACTGATCTATTTGAATCAAACAGTCCAAATAATAATAGCTAATTACCATATTACCATGTTCTTAAAATGCTGTGGCAGGTCCCCTGAAAACTAATTTGGTTAATTTGTTCCAAGTGAGGAACTCCCCTTTTGAAAATAAAGATGGAGGTATTAAAATCTATCAAAAATGGTTGTTTCTTGAGATCTGTGGGTAGGCAATTGTTTGATTACCTTCTCTCTTCATTTAACTTCAGCCTGGTTTCTTTCCCTATATTTATATACCATTTTATATCAATTGAAAATTACTAAGATACTATCAGACTAGTATACTTCAAAAAATATTGCATTATTAAGATACTATCAGACTATTAACAGTATCTTAACTATTAAGTCTGATAGTATCTTGCATTATTAAGATACTATCAGACTATCATACTTCAAAGAATATTGCAGAAAAGGACAAAGAAGCTACAGCAGCTCCACTGAGAAAAAGCTGCAGTGTATGTGCCTCTTTATCTCAGAAGGAAAAGTTGAATAGAGGAAACCATGGTACAGGAGGTAGGCCTCTCATGTTAATACTAGAATCTTGGGTCAGCCAATGAAGGGGAAATTTGGAAGATCCAAGACAGATTTTAAAAAATACACCCCCATATTACATATTGTTAACTGTTGAATTCATTTCTGTAAGGTGTGGTGACGGCCATTAACCTGGACATCTTTAAAAGGGGATTAGGAAAATCGATGGAGGGAAAGTCTATTATTCATTATGGCTATACGTTATCTCCAGTAATAGAGGCACTTAGCAGTACAGAATTTAAAATTAAATGTGTATATAATTGATTGATGGTCTCATGGTCCAATACTTTTCCCAAACTGATGAAAGTTCAAATCCCACTGTACAAATGAAATATTATTTATTTGGTTAGGAGACATGAGTTGGAGCCCTCTTTCTTTCTCTTCTCCATGTTACTGGTATTGCAAAGACATTTGCTTTACCTCCAGATGGATAGAGACATATCCACATGAAAGACCAAATTTTCATCTTTGTCTAGGCACTAGATTTGTAGTGTTTTGTATTCATAATGTAAAGCAGATGGCCATGGCTGAACATATTAAATATTCATGTTCTATGTTGCTTCCCATATTAAAAGACCTACTGAAATAGGAGGACTGGAAGATAAGAAGACTTTCTAAATTTCTTAAAATGAGTCTTGCAAAATCTGAATCCATGAACGGAGAAAGAGAATACTTCTCAGCAATTAATCTATTCTGTGATTAATTTTTTCTCAGGTGTTTCAGGAGTTGCAAAGTTTGGTGAATCAAGGCAGGCTTATGCAGGACAATCACCTTGAGAACTCCAAATCAGATTTTCACACAACACGAAACAACAGAACACAGAGTAAGAAATTATTTTAACTTTCAGATTGCTCTTGAAATTGCAATGAGAAGAATAATGATTCCTTCATTTTCACTATTTTTTGTAATTTTTTTTCTTGTTGATCATTATCATGGATGTATCCACAGCAGGATGATTGAAAAATCAGTATATATTGTAAAAATATGCCATCTTGGAGTTATTTTCACAGCTCCCATCTCCACCCACCCTTCCCATATGCATCTTAAGTATCTAAGTTTGGTAATGATTGAGCATTATGTTGGCTGTATGTTAAACATGGATCAATTTCAATTAGGAATATGATAAACAGATAGAAAATTAATTTACAGTTGTACTATAAGTTAAGAAAGATGATTATCAAAGAACATTTTACCATGCATGTCCAAAAATAATCCACATGGAGGAAAACAACAGGGGCATCATGATGTCCTTATGTAAATGACACAACTTGTCAGATGCCATGATGCAATTGAATAATTTCACCATTTCTGTGATGATGTCACGATGCACATATTATCATGTTGATACTATTGTGGCTTGTTATGGACACTATTGTTGAACAGATTTATGCTCATATACAGAGTGCATAACTGTAAGACTACATTTATCTTTTCACAGATATTCTTGCTTACTAGTTGTGTATTCCTTCCTCCCCCTGCCCGCCCCACAAAAAGTAATTCATTTGAAAGCTACAACCACCAAATAGTTACCTACCATGCAATTTAAATCCACACAATTGTAATATAATATCATCGTATTGCTCATTTATTTTGCAGAGTTATTATGCTCTACTTTGCAGAGCTACTATGCTCCATACTATGTCAGGGTATTTAGTGATGCTCTGACGGTGCCTAGAACATTACTTAATGATCTAGAATTACAATCTTTCAAACTGGTTTTCATTCTGAACAACTTCTGTTTTCTTAATACAGATCCCAAGGGAAGCGACAAAGCACAGATGAAGCATACAGGCATACTGCCGGGCACCCCACTCTTGCGTTGGACTCTCGCTCTTTCCCTCTTAGCAACAACAGTTGTTGTGGGCTTGTATGCCATATGAACAGAAAGGAACTTAAGCACTTTTAGTACTATTTGCCTACTCCTGAACTAATACACGTTTTTTTAGTTGAGGATGACAGATTTAGACTGTCTCTCAGACTGGAAGAGCTGAGCCTGGCTATTTCTCTAGTTCTAGGTATTATTGTTACCAACAGTTGTTTGAAGATGTTTGTGTCAAAAACATTTCTCTAAAGACCCTGAAGTGCCACTGTATGGCATGCCTTTAAACCAGTAAGAAGCCATAATAACTTGCCATCTGGGATATGTGAGGAATAAATCATGCTGTGATATTTTGTCCAGTGTTTATTTTGTATGCAGTATAAGTTGTATTGCTTGTTTGTCCTAAAACACAATAGAGTGCTCAAACTATGGCTTTATGCAACACACTTCTATTACTTTAAAACATAGATGTGCCTTAGCAATGAACTTTCAGAAACAGAATAATATACTCTAGTACTTGTACTTTGTCTTTATAAGTTATATGTACTTTCATTAAAGCTCCTTTTGAGTTGACTCAACTGTGTACTTTTTTGTGTTTATCAGATTGTTTGAAGGGTGTTTGCCTTTCCCTGCTGACTTACATAACTGATACTAGGTAGAAGTTGACTGACCAATGCTCTGTCATAAAGCTAATTTATCCCTGTGTAGGCAAGATAATTAAATCATTCAGTACCACAACTATTATAAAATCCTTTAAAAGTCAATATTGAAAACGCCTATATAGGAAAGACACAACATGTGATCCCTATAAAAGCTGTTTATGCTTTTAGAGACCAATAGTACATGCCTATCAAAGATTTATTGCCCCAATGTCCTTGGCTATCTCATGAAGTGTTACTTTATCAAATTTTAGACAGGTTCAGGAAAAATTGCATTTTGTTCTGGTTTAAGTCTAGAATATATTTACACAGAAAAATACAATAAAGTTTAAAATACACCAGGTAGGAGCAATTGCTCAGGTATCAAGAACTATATTACTAATATATAGAGAGTTAGAGTTAACCCACAAGAATATTTTTATTTCCTAGAAATAACACTGACATTACTAAAGTCTCACATAGATAACCATACTGATCTCTTCTAGGTTAATTACAAATCAGCATCCTATTCATGCTCACATCCATTAAAAATGATTAAAAGGTCCTCTATGGACACAAACATGCAGGGTACAGACATGGAATACTAGTCTTTAATTCTTAACTCCTTTAGCTATTGAGTAGTACTCTTGATTTCAGTGAGTTTATATATTTAAAATAATGGATTTCAGTATCAAATGCTAATCTTAATTCCCATCCTTAAAGGATGGGAAAACTAATTCAAGATTATATTATTTATTATATTTATATCACACCTTTCATTAAATTGGACTTGTAATGGATTGTTCTCCAGGTAGGATAATCATCTGCAAAGTAGAACCCATGGCCATTCCTACCAATCCTCATAAGGGTTCTGCATATCCTACATTAATTCTAGCCTCATAGCTCCTTGTCAGCCCCCCCAGGTAAACCAGACAGGAAACACAAGATGAACTAATTCTACTTTATTGTAAGGCTACATTAACAGAATCTTGCAAGTCTGAAGGTGCAGATCTCTTGCCCTCCCTATTTACCACCTGAGTGGTTAGGGTGGGTTCTTCCTAAGTTTCTTCCTTTGACTGTTACTCTGGCATGGACTCTTTTCTCATTTATCTGACCATTTCCTAGGCACCATCTCTTCTCCCTGTCTTCCAAGGTCACCCTCACATTCCATCACATTCCTCGACAGAGTCATTGGCTTCAAGCATCACAATTATCTGTCTATTGGATTTATATACTGCCTTTCATTCAAAAGCTCAAGGCAGTGTACAGAGGGCTCCCTCATCCTATTTTTCCCACACAGTAACAACCCTAGGCTAAGAAAGAGTGATTTGACCAAAGTAGCCTCCATGGCTACAAACCTGGTGTCCCCAGTCATAGTCCAACACTTTGGCAACTGCACTGCACTAGCCATACAGGTAGCCCTTGCTTAGTGACCATAATTGGACTGACAACTTCACTGCCAAGTGACATGGATGCTAAGCGAGATATCATGTCATCAGGACTTGTGATTTTACTGCCAGTTTCTCCACTGACTCTGCTTGTTGGAAGCTAGTTGTGACTGTGGGACACTATAATGTCATAAATGTGAGGACTGGTCATAAAGTTACTTTTCAGCACCACTGTAATTTCAAATAGTTGCTAAACAGGGCAGTTGTTAAGCAAGGTCTACCAGTACTTGTTTGATTAAATCAAATTGGTCAAGCTCATGCAAAACAGTCATCAATTTATACAATCATAATGGCTGGTTTTACAGAACACAGCAAACCAAAACTACACAAACAACCAAACGTGATTGCACAAACCCTGTTAATGTTTCCTAGGAAATCAGAACACTTACTTAGCAATGAAAGTATTCCAAGGTTGTTATGTTATGCAGACAATTAAAAACTCATACAGCAAGACCAAGAAAATGCTTTGCAATCTTTTAATGGAATTTTCCAATGTAAAATCCATGGAGTTCTACAGAGGTTCACATGCCATTATCCTCCACTTGCTACTCTCCTTTTCTTTCCCACCCCATCTTTTTAACTTCCATAGAGTGTGTCAAGGTGGAAAAGAAGAGCTGCATGGCCATTTATATTTATCTATTTATTTCAAGATTTATAAGGCCACCCAACTCAGACAGTGTGACTCTAGCCAATGTACAACATAAATACACAATAAAGAAAAAACAAAAACCATCAACAAAACAAGCAGGATTCATTTTTTATTTATATATATATGTGGTGGTAAGGATTGAAATTTACACTATAAGAGAATTTTTATAAAATGACGTTGTTGTTTATTCGTTTAGTTGCTTCCGACTCTTCGTGACTTCATGGACCAGCCCATGCCAGAGCTTCCTGTTGGTCATCAACACCCCCAGCTCCCGCAGGGACGGGTCCGTCACCTCTAGAATATCATCCATCCACCTTGACCTTGGTCGGCCCCTCTTCCTTTTGCCTTCAACGTCTTCTCCAGGGTGTCCTGCCTTCTCATTATGTGGCCAAAGTATTTCAGTTTTGCCTTTAATATCATTCCCTCAAGTGAGCAGTCTGGCTTAATTTCCTGGAGTATGGACTGGTTTGATCTTCTTGCAGTCCAAGGCACTCTCAGAATTTTCCTCCAACACCACAGTTCAAAAGCATCGATCTTCCTTCTCTCAGCCTTCCTTATGGTCCAGCTCTCGCAGCCATATGTTACTACGGGGAATACCATTGCTTTAACTATGCGGACCTTTGTTGTCAGTGTGATGTCTCTGCTCTTAACTATTTTATCAAGATTTGTCATTGCTCTTCTCCCAAGGATTAAGCGTCTTCTGATTTCCTGACTGCAGTCAGCATCTGCAGTAATCTTCGCACCTAGAAATACAAAGACTTTCACTGCTTCTACATTTTCTCCCTCTATTTGCTAGTTATCAATCAAGCTGGTTGCCATAATCTTGGTTTTTTTCAGGTTTAGCTGCAAACCAGCTTTTGCACTTTCTTCTTTCACCTTCATCATAAAGCTCCTCAGTTCCTCTTCGCTTTCAGCCATCAAAGTGGTATCATCTGCATATCTGAGATTGTTAATATTTCCTCCAGCGATTTTAACTCCAGCCTTGGATTCCTCAAGCCCAGCATGTCGCATGATGTGTTCTGCATACAAGTTGAATAGGTAGGGTGAGAGTATACAGCCCTGCCGTACTCCTTTCCCAATCTTAAACCAGTCTGTTGTTCCATGGTCTGTTCTTACTGTTGCTACTTGGTCGTTATACAGATTCTTCAGGAGGCATACAAGATGACTTGGTATCCCCATACCACTAAGAACTTGCCACAATTTGTTATGGTCCACACAGTCAAAGGCTTTAGAATAGTCAATAAAACAGAAATAGATGTTTTTCTGAAACTTCCTGGCTTTTTCCATTATCCAGCGGATATTGGCAATTTGGTCCCTAGTTCCTCTGCCGTTTCTAAACCCAGCTTGTACATCTGGCAATTCTCGCTCCATGAATTGCTGAAGTCTACCTTGCAAGATCTTGAGCATTACCTTACTGGCATGTGAAATGAGTGCCACTGTTCGATAGTTTGAACATTCTTTAGTGTTTCCCTTTTTTGGTATGGGGATATAAGTTGATTTTTTCCAGTCTGATGGCCATTCTTGTGTTTTCCAAATTTGCTGGCATATAGCATGCATTACCTTGACAGCATCATCTTGCAAGATTTTGAACAGTTCAGCTGGGATGCCGTCGTCTCCTGCTGCCTTGTTATTAGCAATGCTTCTTAAGGCCCACTCAACCTCACTCTTCAGGATGTCTGGCTCTAGCTCACTGACCACACCGTCAAAGCTATCCCCGATATTGTTATCCTTCCTATACAGGTCTTCTGTATATTCTTGCCACCTTTTCTTGATCTCTTCTTCTTCTGTTAGGTCCTTGCCATCTTTGTTTTTGATCATACCCATTTTTGCCTGGAATTTACCTCCGATGTTTCTAATTTTCTGGAAGAAGTCTCTTGTCCTTCCTATTCTATTGTCTTCTTCCACTTCCGCGCATTGCTTGTTTAAAAATAATTCCTTAGCTCTTCTGGGTAACCTCTGGAATTTTGAATTTAATTGGGCATATCTCCCCCTATCACTGTTGCCTTTTGCTTTCCTTCTTTCTTGGGCTACTTCTAGTGTCTCAGCAGACAGCCATTTTGCCTTCTTGGTTTTCTCTTTCTTTGGGATGCATTTTGTTGCCGCCTCCTGAACAATGTTGTGAACTTCTGTCCATAGTTCTTCCGGGACCCTATCTACTAAGTCCAGTCCCTTAAATCTATTCTTCACCTCCACTGCATATTCCTTAGGAATATTAGTGAGCTCATATATAGCTGATCTGTGGGTCTTCCCTAATCTCTTTAGTCTGATCCTAAATTGTGCAAAAAGAAGTTTGTGATCTGAACTACAGTCAGCTCTAGGTCTTGTTTTTACCGACTGTATAGATGTCCGCCACCTTTGGCTGCAAAGGATGTAGTCAATCTGGTTTTGGTGTTGTCCATCTGGTGAAGTCCATGTATAAAGCCATCTCTTAGGTTGTTGGAAGAGAGTGTTCGTTATGCAAAGTGAGTTGTCTTGGCAAAATTCTATCAGCCTATGTCCTGCTTTGTTTAGTTCTCCCAGGCCATGCTTACCTGTAATTCTAGGTGTCATCTGACTGCCCACCTTAGCATTCCAGTCTCCTGTGATGAAAACAACATCTCTTTTAGGCATGTTGTCCAGTAGGTGCTGCAGATCCTCATAGAACTGCTGTACTTCAGCTTCTTCAGCATCTGTGGTTGGGGCGTATATTTGGATCATTGTGATGTTAGATGGCTTGCCCTGAATTCGAATTGAGATCATTCTATCGTTTTTTGGATTGTATCCAAGCACTGCTTTAGCCACTTTACTATTAATTATGAAGGCTACTCCATTTCTTCTGTGGTTCTCTTGTCCACAGTAGTAGATCTGGTGGTCATTTGATGTGAAGTGGCCCATTCCAGTCCATTTCAGTTCACTGATGCCCAAAATGTCTATCTTTAATCTTGACATAAAATGAGGTACCATTGGTATATGTCACCAGAGAAATTGTCTAGAATGTATAAAGGTACTTCAAATACATATTGGAAATGTGAACAACAAGAAGGGACATTTTATCATGTTTGGTGGACATATAAACAAGCTAGAAAATTTTGGATTCAAATACATACACTGATTCAGATTTTAAAGATCAATATACAATTGAGACCAGAGGTTTTTCTTTTGGGACTGATGGTCAAACAGTTGGAAAAAAGTCATGGAACTTTGTTTTTGTATGATAACACAGTGAGCTTATTGTAAGGGCAAAGATGGAAAGATTCAGCACCAGAGGAATGGATAGTGAAGATGATGGAATTCACTGAGATGGCCAAATTGACTTCTTTGATTAGAGAAAAGACAGTATCTACGTTTATTGCTGTCTGGAAACCCCTTATGGACTTTTTGCAGTAAACAGAAAAAAATGAACTTATGATTTATGGTTTTGATGATCAGACAGGATAGATTATAGGAAGAAGAGAGTCAAGAGGTAACTTTGGAGAAAGAGGTAAATTTATAATTGTACTTATAACTGCTGTAAAGAAGATCGGAAACCACTTCTTTGTATGTTTTCTTTCTTTTCTATTTTTTTATCTTTTTTCCTTTCTTGCACTTTTAGCTTTCTCTTTTATTTTCTTCTTCTTTACTTTATATTAGTTTGTATTAGTTTTTATCTTTTTAAAAAACTTTTAATAAAATTATTTTAAAAAAGTAAAACCAACACTCACGATTGCTTGATGGGATTTTAATATTGTATTTTTCAACATAAGCTGGCAAATAATTTTGATTTCGCGGACCCCTGTGACGGTCTTGGAGTGGACGACCACACTTTAAAAACACTGGCCGAATATATGCGTAACAGGCAGATACATCTCTCCAATTCTGCTTTCCATCTTTTCCGCTCCCCCCCCTACCCACGCACCCACCCATATTTTGCTTTAGGACAGTGGCAAAACAAAACCAACAGATACCTCTTCTCACACCTTCTATGTTGGAAAAGTAAAGTTTTATTTGCAGGACTACTTTCTTACACAGCTATCAAGAGCAACAAGTCCACACGGCAACGCGACGATAACCTTCGCAAAACACTAACCGAACCGACCCCTCCCATTTCCGCCCACAGCCGCCATTTTAAGCCTTCCTCCCCTCTGTCACTCCAAGCAAGAAGTTTGGCGCCAAAAAAACCTCTAGCGGACGGCTGACCAATTCCATAAAGGAAAAGTTGGTAAAGAGGCGGGCCCTCATTTGCGTCGCCTCCAATCGCTTTCGGCGTTTGCTGCCGCCATTCTCTCGCGCCCTAAAAGGGTGGGCTTAAACGACCGATTTTTGAGCCAGTCATTATACGCTCTACTGCCATTGAGCCAATGACAGCGCGGAACGTGCAGCGCGTGATTGCCGGTGGACACAGAAAGTTTTTTGCCGCGAAAACTTTTCCCGGAGTTTCGGCGAGCGACTGAGACGTTCTTTGCAAGGGGTTGTCTCTACGGCTGGGGAAGCAGGTGAGGGGTGTTGGGGTCAGGGGCACGTGTGAGAGCGGTACCTGTTTGCATGCTTTACGAGCGTTGGGTCGATGTTGGGCTGCTGTTTAGCCAGAACTCGCGGCCCATCATTTCTCAAAGAATGTTAACTCCAAACGTTTCTTATACATCCCAAGGTCACCTTTTACAACCTGGTGCTTTTGAGATGCGTTGGGCACAACTCCCATCCCCCGCTGCTAGCGAGGTAACTTGTAGAAGAGTCACAGATGGCTGAGTCGAGTAGAATCAAAGTCGGCTGGTAATAATGCACGTTTCAAAAAAGGACAATACCTGCCTGCAATTTTTCAGCTTAAAAACACAAGCCGCCCGTTAGTCAGTTATAGGAAACTCGACGCCCCCCTCGTGTTGCTGGATTACAGCTCTCATCATTCTTCATTTGACCCTGATTATTAGGAATTCTTGCTTTGCAACAGAAGTTCATAGACTCCCCCCTTCTGCCATAGAGAAAGAAGAAAATGATACAAAAGAAGAGAATGTCTTGAATAAGAGCTGTATGGTAATGAAAGATAATTCACTTTGCACATGCTTAAAAGCACTTTTTTCTGCTGTATAAACTGTTTGGATCTTTGACTTAATTGTAATTATTATAATACATTATTAAATGTATTATAAAACATACATTATTAAATGTATATGCTGCCCAACTTCCAGCGACTCTGAACTTAATTTAAGTTCTGGAAGCTATGTTTGTGTAATGTACCTTCTTGGTATCTTTAAGCTCCTTTCTGTGTTTTTCATAGAGAGTCACCATGTCCGGTTTTGATGACCCTGGCATTTTCTACAGTGATAGCTTTGGCGGTGACCCAGGAGCAGATGACGGGCAAGTTCGAAAGTCCCAACTGCAGAAACGCTTCAAAGAGTTTTTAAGGCAGTATCGTGTTGGAACAGACAGGACTGGCTTCACCTTCAAATACAGGTGCCCTTTTTTTTTGTTTGTAAATTTAAGAATTGTTTATAGCTTCTTAAGTTGAAACACCTTAGGGTGTTGGTATGTATATCAGAATAATCTAACTTGTCCTAGAGTTCTACCACTATGTGTATGGTTGTGAATTTTATTCCAAATGTATTCATTTGTCCTTTTTTTCTCCCACCCTGTTGGAAGAGATGAGCTCAAACGTCATTATAATGTGGGACAATACTGGATTGAGGTGGAGATGGAAGATTTGGCAAGCTTTGATGAAGATCTGGCAGACTATCTATACAAGCAGCCTGCGGAGCATCTTCAGCTGGTATTTGCAGGATGGGAGAAATATGTGGAAGGTTGCAGTTAGATTATGTGATAGTACCTTGTAGAGATTCAGACTGCTGGTCCTTCTAGTTTGGTATTGCTAACACTGATGACAGCAACTCCTCTGGGTTTCAAACTGGAATCTTTTATAGCCCTACCTAGAAATGATGATTGATCTCCAGGCTTTCTGCATGTAATGATTGTGCTATATTACTGAGCTATCCCCTTTCTTTTCTATGGACAAGTATTCCACAGTATTATTACCTAGCTATGCCCTATTCCAGAATTCTTCATTATTCCCTTCTCACCCTAATTGTTACTTTTGCCACTGAAACTGAATGTTCAGTGGTGATTAGACTACTTTTTCAGCTATTTTTGCCCAATTGGGTTTTTTTATTTTAAGATGTACACTTTCACATATTCGAGGGTACATCCCAAGTCTTTTGACATCCTCACTTAGATTCCGTTGCTGTTGGTTATTTGCCACTAAACATCTATCAAAAGAGAAAGACAATCCCTGTCTTCCTATGTTTTAAGCAGTTTCATTTCTTTCTCAGCTGGAAGAAGCTGCAAAAGAGGTAGCTGACGAAGTAACACGTCCTCGGCCAACAGGAGAGGAGACTCTTCAGGATATTCAAGTTATGCTCAGATCAGATGCCAATCCATCCAATATCCGAAATCTCAAGGTGAGCTGGACCCACTGCTGTGGAAGAAAACTGCATTATAGTGTTTTGAGAGAAAGAGAAATGTATATTGTTTAGGAAATGAAAAGCTTATTTCATGCTTAAGAAGATTCTGGAAGCCCAGCTGGATGGCACAGCGTAATCAACCATGGCTGATTTCAAAAAACTAAACAGGGTCAGACCTGCTTACTGTTGGGATAGAATGGTCCCAGGAAACGGCAGATCTGTAGCCAAGGATGTCCACAGTGTATGGTGAAAAAAATTCAAAATGGCACCCACAAAGGTGTGATCAAAGTTCCACCCATTTTTTTTATGTGCACTGTACTTAAGAAGGCCACCATCTTTATTTTTTGACCATACCCTACAGACTTTCCTGTTTGTAGCTTAGATTGAAAAGTAAAAAGAAAACCTGGAAGAAGCTAATGGCAAATCATTTCCATGCTGTTTCCAAGAAAACTTCAAGTTGAGAAGAGACTCAATTTGCAATAGGCTGTTTTTTAAAGATCCAGTAAGCATGAAGTTGGTCCTATAGTTTTGTAGAGTTCATGAAGGTTCCCTCTGCATTTGCCAGCATTGCTATAGTATTGCAATACAATACAATACTATTAGCTTAATTTTGCCAGTAAAGCATAATGATTTGTCTTTCCAGTTTATCAGTTAGAATTTCTTTATATTGGTGGCTGTCTTAAGGAATCTTTGTAGTTATGATCTACTAAGTTTACTCTAAGGTTGTTTTGAAAGAAAAGCTTTATCAAAGCTAGGACAGTCTCAGCTTTCATCTCAACAAGTTAGATGCTTTGTACCACAAAAGTGATATTTATTCACCTTGTTGTAACTAGTCACTAATTTCAGGGAGCGACTGCCTCACCCCCATTACATTGACCCGTCCCACCTGGTCAGGCAGAGAGGGCATGTTACGGACCCGGTCCCTGAGAGATTGTCTTCTCTGCCGTGGCCCCCGCCCTGTGGAATAAGTTACCACCAGAGGTGAGGTAGGCCCCCACTCTCCCAGCCTTCCTAAAGGGAGGGAAGACTTGGCTTTGCCACCTCGCTTGGGGCGGGAGGGGGGATAGTGAATCATGGGGGTGGTTGGCGCCTTGATGAGGCCCTGAGACATTTTATTGAGACTGTTGTTTCTCCATCTTGGATTTTACATTTTATAATTTATATTTTTATGATAAATCTGTTTATGGTAACTTAATCTGTTATTTTAATATGATTGTAAACTGCCCAGAGTCACTTTGGCCAGATGGCAGGTGAAGAAATGTAAGGAAAAAATAAATAAAATAAATAAATAAATGCAATAAACATTACACATATAATTGCATCAAGGGGCCTCACAATCACTTGCAAAAATCAGAAGAGGCCATCAAAATAGCTGACTAGACACAGTTCTGACATGCACAGAACTTTCTGGTTATTCCACACGTTGGAGGAGGTTGCTGCAGATGAAACCTTCGTGCAACATAAAGCAGTGCAGTTGCTTCACATTTGGAAGCAAAGGGAATTTGTGACTTCAGAAAGCAGATTCAGAGGGACACTTCATTCTTCACTTAAGTGAAGAACGCTTTCAAAGGTCTGTGTTCTTAGGCTGTAATAAATAATATGGATGTATGCATGACATGTTTGTTTTTATGTGCTTTATTCTGTACTTTTTGTACCTTCTACAAATTGGAACATTACATTATGAAAAACTTGTAGTCACTGTGGAAGACGGACTTGGATTTCTGGGTCTTTGGATGTTCTGTGTGTATGTTTCTTTTGCACTTTTCATGAGGGTTGTAATTTCTCCTTGTTTGTTTTGAAGTCTGAACAGATGTCACATCTGGTGAAGATCCCAGGAATCATTATTGCTGCGACTCCTGTGAGAGCCAAAGCAACCAAGATCACCATCCAATGCCGCACTTGCCGGAATATAATCCCTAACATAGCTTTGCGTCCAGGCCTGGAAGGATATGCTCTTCCTCGGAAGTGCAGCATGTAAGAGAATGGGTTACAGTTCCTTTCAGGCTTCAGTGGAATTTACTTTGGGTAGACACATATGGTTATGTTGCTTTGCATTTGTTTGCAGCACACCCCTATTTGTAACTTATTCATTAGCGGGCCCTACTAAATTTAATTATAATTATTCTGAAATAACTGGCATAAGGTCCATGTTCTTCATTCACACCTTCATTGTGTTTCTTTCCTTTCATTCAAGGCAAGGTTGGGCAAATTTATGTCATCCAGATATTTGAACTAATTCCCATTAGTCCCAAGCAACTTAGTAAGATTTTGTGAAAGTTCTAGTGGAAAAGCATCTGCAAGATGCTTGCTTGGTTAAGATTATGTAGAGCTTTGAAAAAACAGAATAATCTCCTAGAGAAAACATGCAATTTGAACCTCACTGAAGTCAGCACAGAACAGTTAAAGTAGTGTTCCGCTGTACACCAGAAATATTAAAATGTTTTAATAAACCAATTCTGAATCCCCAAATAAAGTGACATGTAAAACAAAATTCCGTCTTAACGCAGCTCAGGAATGAAATCTGAGATTGAACACTGCAACACTCATTAGGGAAGTGGCTAGTAAGTATTGTTTAAATCTTTAGTGGCCAGCTCTTAGTACTATTGCAAGAACTTGAGTTAAGGCTTGGTGGATATGTGGATTCCATTTGCATCCAAGATACACAGATTCAGAGTTTGTCTTAGATAACCATGGGCAAATTTGGTGCCTTTGGGATTGGTATTTCCAAAATGTCTTAGATTCTCATGTGAGTGATTGAGACAAACATTATAAAACAGACACAGAGAAGCTCTTCCCATATTACCTGCACTCTCTTTCCTTTCACTTCAGGGAACAGACTAACCTAGCAAAATGTCCTTTGGACCCATACTTCATTGTTCCAGACAAGTGTAAATGTGTGGATTTCCAGATGTTGAAGCTTCAAGAGTCTCCCGACGCTGTACCTCATGGGGAATTGCCTCGACACATGCAGCTCTATTGTGACAGGTGATGCCTCTTGATTCTTCAGCAGGACAGGGCTATGGTGCAGCAAGAGACTCCATGCTTTGCAAATAGAAAGGCCCAAACACAATCTGTTAAAAAATGTAGATGCTAGTCTCACCATTCATTTTCACATACATTATTATTTAAATTTATATCACCGCCCATCTCCCCCCCAACAGGGGACTCTGGGCGGTTTACAATAAAAGTATAATAAAACATACCTAAAATTACAATCTAAAAATATAAATGAGATAATAAATGTAAAATCCAAGAGGAGATGGAATCACAATCAATACAGGGTGCTATGGCGCCAACCACCCCCATGTGGAGCTGTTACCCTCCCCATCCCAAGCAAGGCAGCAGAACCAGGTCTTCAAATTCTTCCAGAAGGCCTGGAGCGAGGAAACCCGTCCCAATCCCGGGGGCAGAATATTCCAAAGGGCGGGCGCCACTGCCGAGAAGTCCTGCCTCCTGGACCCCACTAGATGAAATCCCTTTGCTGATGGGGTCCATAGCATGCCCTCTCTGTCTGACCGGGTGGGGCGGGTCGATGTTAAGGGGATGAGACCGTCCCTCAGGTAACCTGGCCCCATGCCATGTAGGGCTTTAAAGGTGATGACCAACACTTTGAATTGGACCCAGAAGCAAACTGGTACCCAATGCAGCTCGTGTAACACTGGTGTCACGTGTGCTGATTTTTACAGCACCAATAACTTAATAAATTTAAAACAGAATTTGTTTGTTTGAATACATAAAATAGAAAACAGGATTTTAAAAAAAATACATGGGAATAAATATAATTATTAGTGGCTCCTGTCCATGTTACATGGTGCTCAAGGTCTGTGTGGGCAGGCAGGACCTGCTGTTAGCAAAAACCATATGCAGTGTTCAAGAGTTGCCCTTTTTGTTCCAATTTAAATAGCTTTTTCATCCATCCTTGTTATTCATGTTCCAGATACCTATGTGACAAAGTTGTCCCTGGGAACAGAGCTACCATCATGGGCATTTATTCAATCAAAAAGGCAGGCCTCACAAAGACCAAGGGTCGGAGCAATGTTGGAGTGGGCATCCGGAGCTCCTACATCCGTGTGGTGGGAATCCAAGTAGACACCGAAGGCTCAGGTAAAGCTTTAATTTGGAAGCTTGGGTCTTGTATGGGATTTTGAATAATGCCATACTTTTTTTGTGCTCCTGTTAATTTGATCGTCTGCTAGGGAGCATGCTGGCCAAAATAGAACGTGTTTTATATTGACCTGGGTATTCCTGGCTTCATCTTTTGTCCATTCTACCTTGCTAATGTAGTGCACAACAGACTGAAATAAGTGCACTGAAGATGTTACCCAGTCGGGTAACGAAACGTCTGCAAGCAAGCAACCAAGCTCAGAGACCATCCAGGACTCCATAGATTGAAATAAATATTAATCTGAGATTAAATATTAATATTTAGTATTTAATAAATATTAAAAAAATATTAATCTGACTATTTAATACAAATAATTGGTAGCATTTATCAAAATAGTCGTGCTGTACAGTCTCAATAGTACTTTGTCAGTGCGACCAACGAGGTATTAGCTAAGATGTATGTATTTCTTAGAATTATATCAGAACAGCACTGCAAACAAGGTTTGGCATGCTTATGCTCTCTCTTTCTCTGTGATGACAGAGACAAATCAGTAATGTTACAGTATTTGTCTCTCCCTAGGGCGCAGTGTCAGTGGCTCAGTGACACCTCAGGAAGAGGAGGAGTTTCGGCACTTGGCTTCCACGCCCAATATTTATGAGATGATTGCCAAGAGCATTGCTCCTTCCATCTACGGTAGTAGCGATATCAAGAAGGCAATTGCATGCATGCTGTTTGGAGGCTCTCGAAAGAGGTATTGGCAAGAGAGGCAAAGGGGAACATCACAAGGAATGCAGTTAGGAGAAAGCGATACAGGCATATCTTTGTTCTGTCTTACTGTGAAGCAGCCTTTTTATGTACTTAAGATTTTCCATACCTTTATCTTAACTATTCCTGGGAAAGAGAATAATGCTGTTTGCCCAGCAGTACATGAAAAGGAAATAGCTGTCTTTGTTACATGGTGTTTTCTTTCACTGAAGTAGAATGAAAGAGAAATGGTATTGATACAGCTGCTCCACCTCTAGTTCCCATTGGGCTTTGATGTTCTTAATAACTACTCTTAGGCAGCCTCTAAAGGGAAAAATATCTTAAGTAGCAAATTTGAGTGATGATTGCTGGCAAATGGAACCAAAACAGTCTTGCTGAGAAAAGGGCATCAGCATGATTGGGTGAACACCAAGGGTTTTGTTTGTTTGTTTGCTTTTAATAGTATGATTTCACTATCTCATTTCCCTGCCCTCTCCCAAACAGCTCAGCAGAGACCGTGCTCTGCTGGGATAGGAGGTTGAGTAATAGCTAGACTACCGGTTCTCTAAGATTTTGGTCTTGGGATCCCTTAACATTCTTAAAAGTTATTTTTAAAAAGAGCTTTGGTTTATGTGGGTTATAACTCTCAATATTTACTGTATTAGAAATTAAAACGGAGAAATTTTAAAATATTTGACTTTATGAACCCCCTGAAGGGATCCACTTTGAGAACCGCTGAGCTAGACAATGAAAATGCTGATCAGCTGGCTAGAATGATAAACTTCATTCTCTAATACACAGATAGTAATTGTGTGGCCTTCTAGATGTTTCTGAAGTGAATTCCCTTCCCTCACCATGAGCAAAGATAGCGATTGCTGTTAGATAGCAACTGACAGCAACAGCTAGAGGTTCAGAGTTTCTCCACCTCTGCTGTTACAGCTTATAGAGTTGTAGAGGGGAGCATGTCTGGTTGGAATCTCAGACAGAAGTTCTGTTTTAAAAAAAAAAAAAAAGTCTCCACAGGTTCAGTTTGTGAGGGGACTTGTATATTTTTGGGATTAATGAGACATTAATAAGGAGTGCAGAATGTTTGCAAACTTCCTAGCAATTATCCCAGCTGTTTCCTAGTCACTTCAGTGATATTTTAATTTGATAGGGAGTAGCTTTCTAGCAAACATATTATCTCCAGTCTCTGACCAATCTCTCTCAATTTACAGACTTCCAGATGGGTTGACTCGTAGAGGGGATATTAATTTGCTCATGATGGGAGACCCGGGAACTGCCAAGTCTCAGCTCTTAAAGTTTGTAGAAAGATGCTCACCCATAGGAGTAAGTAACTTGTACAGCAATTATATATTGAAGGAAACTACAATATATTGGATGTGTCTAATGAATCAGCAACCAACTGACCCACAGGCATATAAAAATGTACCATTTTAGTTATTAAAATTATAAATTACTGTCATCCCAGTAGATTAAAAGTTCAATCATCTTGTTTTCTGATTTTCATTGCATAAACTCTGAGTAATGCTGATATTAGAGTCTGTGTTGAGAGCCGGTTTGGTTTAGTGGCTAAGGTTCTGGGCTAGAAACCAGGAGTCTGTGAGTTCTAGTTCCGCCTTAGGCATGAAAGCTGGCTGGGTGACCTTGGGCCAGTCACCTTCTCTCAGCCCAACTCGATGCAACGTAGACTAGCCTCCTCGTGGTTCACCCCAGGCAACGTGACTTGTCACAGCTAAATAGTCTACACATCTGGCTGCTGGACCTCACAAGGATTTCCCAGCAAGAATAGCTGGCTTGTCTCCTATCACTATCAAAGATATCTGGCCTGCAGAATATTTGAGTATCATTACATGGTCTCCCATTTTTCCCCCCTGTTAGGTCTATACTTCAGGGAAAGGCAGCAGTGCAGCTGGTTTAACTGCCTCAGTGATCAGAGACCCATCTACACGGAGCTTTTTTGTAGAAGGTGGAGCCATGGTCTTGGCTGATGGGGGAGTGGTTTGCATTGATGAGTTTGACAAGGTACAGATGAAGTGGGTCAGCAAAAACCTCTGTTGTAGTACTACCAAGACATGTGCAGGGGGCTGTGTGTGTTCTGCTTGGGTTTTAAGGTTGGAATAGCCACCACCCCACAGTTGTTTGGTGTATGGTTGGGAATGGATGCTTGGATGGAGGGACCCCTAACTAGGGCCCCTGGAGGGTCGGGATTGGGGGGAAATGGGAACTCCAGGAGAATTAGGGTGGGTTATGTAATTCAGGTGATGACAGGTCAGGGGTATCCCGGCAGGAGTCAGAGGGCAGGCCATCGTCAGGGAAGACGCCCCCTGTGTTTGGTATCAGTGGCGTGTTCCGGCCCTCTGCACTGAGACCTGGGCCCTGGACAGCAGACCCATCAGCCTTCAGCTGCTGCTTTTGAATGCCAGGTTGGTTAACAACAAGGCCCCTCTCATACGTGATTTGATCACTGAGGAGGGGGCAGACCTGGCGTGTATTATCGAGACCTGGCTGGGCCCAGAAGGGGGGGGTACCCCTTTCAGAAATGTGCCTGGCCGGGTTTATGGTATGGCACCAGCCGAGATGCCAGGGCAGGAGAGGACTGGTGGCTGTTGTCATCCGGGAGTCTCTGGTGGCGTTCAGGGGCACTGCTCCATAAGTGGCCAGTTGTGAGACCCTGTTTTTCAAGTTGGGTTCCCGAGAACAGTTGTGGGTGTTGCTACTGTACCAGCCTCCCTGCTGCATAGTAACTTCCCTCCCTGAGCTGCTGGAGGCTGTCTTGGGGTTGGGGGTGGAGTTGCCCAGACTTATGGTTCTGGGGGACTTCAATCTGCCCTCCCTGGGGCGGGCCTCGGAAGTGGCTTGGGAGTTTATGACCACCATGGCGGCCATGGGCCTGTCCCAGGTTATTCGGGACCTGACTAAAGACAGTGGCCTCACCCCGGACTTGGTTTTCTTGTCAGAGCAGTGGTAATGTGATCTGAGGGGAGAGTTACATCTGTCCCCGTTCTCATGGTCATATCATACCCTGGTGACCCTGAGATTCTTTTATGCTGCCCCCCTCCGTAGGGAGGCTGGACCCATTCGATTGCCCCCTGGCGACTGATGAACCCGGCAGGGTTTCAGAGGGAGCTGGGGGTTATACCCAAGGATCTGCTGCACGGTCCAGCGGAGGCCTTGGCTGCTGCCTGGAATAAAGAAGCAGCCAGGGCCTTGGACGGGATTGTGCCTGTGTGGCCTCTCTTGTCCCATCGAACCCGACACTCCCTGTGGTTTACGGAGGAGCTGAGGGTTCTGAAGAGGATTAAGAGATTTCTAGAGCACCGCTGGAGAAACACAAGGACTGAACACAAGCTAGAGCCGCCTTGTGGCGGTAAGAGCAGCAAAAAGTCAATATTTCTCTGCTCTTATTGCATCCACAGAATGCTGCCTGACAGCCCTGTTCAAGATCACACAATCTCTTTTAGGAAAGGTGGATCTAGAAACCACCTGCAGGGCCATGCTGAGGAGTTTTCTCAGCATCTGGAGGATAAAATTTCTTGGATTCGTTCCAAGTGGGGTGGTAGGCGTGGCGTCTGGGGAGATACCTTGGGAGCGTACTTGCCCGGTTATCTGGGAAAAGTTTGATCCTGTTGGGCCTGAGGAAGTTGACAGGATTCTTGGGTCTGTAAACGCCACCACTTGCCAACTAGATCCTTGTCCCTCCTGACTGGTGAAGGCAACTCAGGAGGTGACGTGTGGGTGGGTCCAGACGATGGTAAATGCATCCTTGAGAGAGGAGGTGTTTCTGGCAGCCTTTAAGGAGGCACTGGTGTGCCCACTCCTCAAGAAACCATCACTGGACCCTAGTGTACTGGACAATTTTCATCCAGTCTCCTACCTCCCCTTTTTGGGGAAGGTGGTTGAGAAAGTGGTGGCATTGCAGCTCCACAGAGTTCTGGATTAAATGGATTATCTAGACCTTTTCAGTCAAGTTTCAGGCCTGGATATGGGATGGAAACAGCATTGGTCACACTTAAGGATGACCTCTGGCGGGAGCAGGATGGGGGCAGTGCATCCATTCTTACTCTTCTTGACCTCTCAGTGGCTTTCAGTACCATCAACCATGGTATCCTTTTTGGTCGGCTCAGGGAGTTGGGGGTGGGCGGCGTGGTCCTGCGCTGGTTCACCTTCCTCCAGGGCTTATCCCAATCGGTGTTGATAGGGAGCAAGAGATCTGGCCTGCGGCCCCTCCTTTGTGGGGTGCTGCAAGGTTCGGTGCTCTCTCCGCTCCTTTTTAACATCTACATGAAACCGCTGGGTGAAATCATCCATTGCCATGGGGTGAGGTATCATCAATGTGCTGATGATACTCAGTTGTACATCTCCATCCCAAGTGACATAAGTGATGCTGTTGCCACCCTTTCATGCTGCCTGGAGGCTGTAAGGGTTTGGATGGGGAACAACAGGCTTCAGCTGAACCCTGGCAAGACAGAGTGGCTGCGGGTTGGGGGCTCCCAAGTATCCAGGAATTTATAATTTTTGACTCTGGATGGGGTTGCACTGCCCCAGACAGACCCAGTGCGGAACCTGGGAGTTCTCCACAACTCCTGCTCAAAGAGCAGGTGGCAGTCATGGCCAGGGGAGCCTTTGCACAACTTCACGTGGTGCACCAGCTACGCCCTTTCCTGAATCGGGAGATCCAAACAGTCACTCATGCCCTATTCATTCCCGCATAGACTACTGCAATGTACTCTACATGGGGCTATCCTTGAAGAGTATCCAGAAGCTACAGCTGGTGCAAAATGCGGTCGTGTGAGCAGTTTTAGGAGCCCCTAGAAGGGCACATACAACACCATTACTACATGAGCTGCATTGGGTGCCGGTTTGCTTCCGGGTCCAATTCAAGGTGTTGGTTATCACCTTTAAAGCCCTACATGGTCCAGGTTACCTGAGGGACCACCTCACCCGTTACATCAACCCATCCCACCCGGTCAGGCAGAGAGGGCATGCTATGGACCCCATCAGCAAAGGAATTTCATCTAGCGGGGTCCAGGAGGTGGTGGGCCTTCTCGGCAGTGGCACCCGCCTTTTGGAATATCTGCCACCAGAGTTGAGACAGGTGGGCTTCCTTGCCCCAGGCCTTCTGGAAGAATTTGAAGACTTGGTTCTGCTGCTTTGCTTGGGATGGGGAGGGTAATAGCTCCACCTGGGGGTAGTTGGTGCCATAGCATCGCCTATTGATTGTGATTCCATCTCCTCTTGGATTTTACATTTATTATCTCATTTATATTTTTAGATTGTAATTTAGGTTTTATTGTAAACCGCCCAGAGTCCCCTGTTGGGGGGAGATGGGCAGTGATATAAATTTAAGTAATAAATAAATAAATAAACATAGATCACAGCTTCCGCAAAACACAGCACATTGTTGATTATTACTTTGAATGTTATTTCAAAAACGTATAACTCAAGATTTTAACAAAATGGCATTGTCTTCTTCCACGTGTGGAAACTTGGCCTGTCGTTCCCCCCCCCCCTTTGAAAAAGATGCGTGAAGATGATAGGGTGGCCATCCATGAAGCTATGGAGCAGCAGACCATCTCCATTGCCAAGGTGAGCTTGTTGGCAAGACCAACCTCTGAATAACCCTTGCAGTTTCTTCTTTTTCGGTGCATTTCTTCAGTTCATTTACAAATTATTATGGCTTTAAACCAGGGACTAGGTGTCTACTTCTGATCAAGGATGAAATTGACTATGGACAAATTTGGGGGAGATGCACAGTAAGCAACTAAGCATGGTGGGACCATTCCACTAACTTACTTTCCTGGAGCCTTTTATGCATTCATACAAGCTTCTGGAAATCCTCTCTGCTGCATAACAATTAGATTCTCACTTGATCTCACTTGAAGGTTGCTGTAAAACCTTGCAAATGAGAAATGCTCCAATGAACTTCAGATCAAAGTTTTTGCCAGACAAGATAAGAGTCTGGGAGAGAAGCCAATGGGTCAGATGGGGAATTCTATAGGCTTTATTTAGCTAATGGAGTGGGGGTTCTTCATGCCAGCCTTAGGGTATCTAATGAGGTACCATCCATTCTTTCTTATCAGGCCTGACAAGCATTTTAGTGCCAAGGGTGCCTTTGCACCCTGTCTGGGACCACAGAGCATAATCAGTGACATTATGCAGTTACAACAGTGGGCAGAAGAAAATTCTGGCCCTTTTTTGTGTTGTGAAGTTTAAGACAGGAAGTGGGTGCTTTAAGCTTTACAGAGACCTAAGGTTCCCATTTGGTCCTTTAAATCACTCTGTGACAATAGTAAAATTGAACAAAATTTCAGCTTTTGTGTAGAGAGTTAAGAGTGCCTCGTTGTGTGCTTTGGAAACCCATGGGTTACAGATTATTACACATTATATTATAGAACACGATGGGGAAAATGTTCCAAACTGATTTGTATCTTACTCTAACTTTCAGTTTTATTAAACTGTGTAGGCCCAATCCAGTAAGAGTTTGGCAAAGAACTTGCAAAAGTCCCACCTTTTTGGCTCCTTTTTGGCTCTACTACATGCTGTACTTTAAGCACTGGATAATATGAGTTTTTCCTTTCTCTCTGCAATCATGCAGGCTGGTATCACCACTACGCTAAATTCACGCTGCTCTGTGTTAGCGGCTGCAAACTCTGTGTTTGGACGCTGGGATGAAACTAAAGGAGAGGAAAACATAGACTTCATGCCAACCATTCTGTCCCGATTTGACATGATCTTCATTGTCAAAGATGAGCACAATGAGGAAAGAGACATGGTGGGTGGTTTGGATCACTCAGTGCAAGATGAGGGGGGTGTTTGGGGATTGCAGTTTTTTAAAATTCTAGAAACAATGGCTCAAAGACTTGATTTTGTGAAAGCCTATTCTCCATTTCTTTTATATATCTTTTATATACTTCCAAAAGAAGGGTTAGGTAAGGAATACAATTCTTTGGCATTGGGTATACTCTCTATAACCATTCTAGGGAACTTAGCCAATATTTTGCACTTCCTTATAAAAGAAGGCAAATATTTTGCAAATTTAGGTCATTTTCTATTCAAGTGTTATCTCTGCCCTGGAAAATATTGTAAAACTGTTGGTAAGTTCTACAAGATTCGTAGTCTGTGCTTGCATATTACACTTACTCAAGGTTACCTTACCCATAGTTTGCTCAACCCGTTCTTCTGTGTTCACACTGACATAGTGACTAACTACATGTGAGTGAGTTCAATAAAATCTGATTGCCTAGCTTGTGACTCCATCTATTGTATAAACATACCCTAAAATTGCAGGCTTAAAGAAAGTTAGCATGTAGAAATAGTAAAGATGCTGTACTAAAAGGAAGCACAGAGGGCAGTTTCAGTGTTTTTTTCCCTTCTAGTTAATTTGTTACGTTTTCTTCCGTAGACTCTGGCCAAGCATGTGATGTCACTACATGTAAGCGCCTTAACACAGACCCAGGTAGTTGAGGGTGAGATTGAGCTGCATAAACTAAAGAAGCTGATTGCCTACTGCCGAATGTGAGTAAGAGAATTGTAGCAATAATTACATGGGAAGGGTGGTGGAAACCTTTCAAGCATGATTCAGATTAATAAAACAAAAACTAGAGGTTTAGTTAAAGCAATGGTGTTCCCCGTAGTAACATATGGCTGCGAGAGCTGGACCATAAGGAAGGCTGAGAGAAGGAAGATAGATGCTTTGGAACTGTGGTGTTGGAGGAAAACTCTGAGAGTGCCTTGGACTGCAAGAAGATCAAACCAGTCCATCCTCCAGGAAATAAAGCCAGACTGCTCACTTGAGGGAATGATATTAAAGGCAAAACTGAAATACTTTGGCCACATAATGAGAAGACAGGACAGCCTGGAGAAGATGTTGATGCTAGGGAGAGTGGAAGGCAAAAGGAAGAGGGGCCGACCAAGGTCAAGGTGAATAGATGATATTCTAGAGGTGACGGACTTGTCCCTGGGGGAGCTGGGAGTGTTGACGACCGACAGGAAGCTCTGGCGTGGGCTGGT